>NW_019174346.1:2256466-2528966 GCF_002260705.1 Seriola dumerili
CACAGAGGGCGTCACACACTTCAAAATAAAGTCATACAGAGCTTAAAAGCTGTTGGTGGCAAAAACTTAATAACAAGGCAACTTATATAAATATTTGTATAACTAAAGGCTTATATGTGTAATTTTATCATTTCTGGGGGAATTTTCTGCCTTTATCAGACAGTGATAGTAGAAACGACAAACGTCCACGGCTGGATTCAAACCAGGAACATTGTGATTCATGTGTGAACCAATAAGCCATGGAGACGCGGACGGAGCTAATGGTTTTATTTATGAGTTATATATAACTTACATTTACTAATGCTTCGTAGCGCACAGGAAATCTAAATTCCTTCACGTTTCACCGTTCAAACTTTAAAAATTCAAAATAAATCTGACAGATGTTTGCCTCACTGCAACCTATGATCAGTTCTCAATATGTGGATCAATTCACATCAATATATCTATAAACTTTGTTTAAAATGCTACTACTTTTTCCCTGGGCAAAAATGGCACATTCACAAACCTTACATGGACGTGTTCACTGAAAGCAGCTGAGTCTTCTGATATAGGCCACGCCCATTTTTGCCTGTCTTGAAATACCATGAAATATGTGAAATGTAGTTTTTCGAAGTCCTTCTAGGCTGTGAGTCCGATCAGCACGAAACTTTGAAGCTAGAATCTACAGATGCTCGTGATCAAAAGTTGTATGAGGACTAGCAGTTACAAAGGGACAACTTCCCCTTGTATATCTTCACTTCTTCACTTCACTTCTTTCGACACAAAACTTAGGACAGTAGTTCCTCACGTCACTCTGAGGGTCAGTACGTAATTTGGCACTAATTGGCCACTAGGCGGCGCCACAAACAGTTCCGACCTGCGCTGCCTCGACGGGCGGCCGGGTGTGAATGGCTCAGGGGGCTTGGACCCCGTTCGTACCTGCTTGCAGGTATCTGTCAGCCACTAGTAAGATCAAGTTTACAGCTGCCAGGATGTGAAAATCCATTTGTTAAATAATTAGCGTTCCAGGAGGTGTCACCTTTGTCACAGAGTCAGATAAGATAAACGATTTTTTGAAACACCTCATCACGAACAACTCCACAATATTTATCTTTGAGCAACTTTTACATATTAAACTAAAGTATTCTATAATCAAGTTATTTTAAATCCACACACAAGCCTGAACCTGTGCCCACCAAAGTAAACTCATATCTCAGGTCCTGAGGTTCCTCCCACGCTGTGATTATTGCCTTCTTATTCGTGTTGGGCAGTTCCCAGAATAACAAGTCTGCAGCTTGAAGGAGAGCGTGTGTGTTACTGAGCTAAAACCTGTCAAAACCTAATTTTCATGCGCTCATTTGTGCCTCTCTGTGGCAGTGTTTAGGACACAGTGAAATGGGAATACAATTAGGCACCATGGAGAGAATAACAAGTGAAGCAGTGTTTTTCTTTGTTTACAGCTTGTTAATGTTCAAGAGCTCTGGAGAGAATTCCTCTGACAGCACAGGAGGAGGCAGAGGTTACACTTCTCCTCAAGCAGCTGCTTCTCCTGCACGGGCAAACCCCCCAGGAAACCCCGGGACATGTTTAGTGTTTGGAGCTGAGAGACAACACGCACGCCCACCTGGAACTGAGGTGCCGAGGGCCACGAACACCACGGCGGTGACCGAGTCTTTGAGGCCGACGGTGCAGCCAAAATGAGAGGCCAAGTCCCCGGTCACAGCCGTCAGAACGCCAATGAGGGAAATGGAGACAAAGAAGCAGGCCCAGCCGTTCCAGTACTCAGTGGGCGGGACAAAGGCGAAGAGGACTTTCCAGAAAACTGTCAGGAAGTGCATAATGTAGTCGAAGCAGGATGGCAAGCGTTCCTCCCCGCTCTCCTCCTCGTCGTCGTCACCTGGCAAAGACAGAGAAGAGATGCATGGCCTACAAAACACATGCACAGAAATGCCTCTTGAAGACCGTATCCTGCAGAATACAAACCCGATTCAGACCTGTGGTTTTATCACATCTTATTCAAATGATGACAAATCATAAAAAAGATGGTGAAACAGTGAAGAGATCCAGCGTCTTGCTTGAATCAAACTCGAATAACATCTCTTACAATAAAATCCAGCCAAGAATAAACTAACGGCGCCACAGCAAATCCATCTGACGAATGTGTGGGAGCTAACCTTTTCAAATCATTACATTAAATCTGTAAATATAGCAATGACTCAGTGACTGAGACGTACACATAGGCAGGAAGTGTACCTTCTATTTATATATTCACTCTCCGCATGCAAATCTGACTGACCTCAACCAGAGAGAGAAGAGAGAGTATTAACTAGATGATACGTCTCTGGTAAGTCAGCTTTTAGCCCAAATGCTTTGTGCACTAGTGCAGATCTAAAAGGTTCACAAAGCCAAATGAATGGCTTTCGAAAGGGCAAAATAAAAAGGGTTCACCATACCACATACAGTACATTGACATAAATTCTTCAGAGCCATTAATTGTTCAGGCAGAGCTGGCCGGTTTAGTTTTTATGGTGCGCCACATGAGGCATTCACCATGTCATGCATTTTTAATAACTTGTCTGGATTAGAAAGAGGCAGCGAACAAGCACAGAACTGCCAAAATGTATTAAAACAGGCTTTGTTTTTCTAAGCTCCTTCATTCATTATGCTAAATTGGGCTTTTTTTAAAAATGCAGCCAATGTCAAACTGGAGCATTTGGGATTATATTAAAGAAGTACCTTTAAAAAAACACACACACACAAACATGCAAAAAAAATAAATAACCCAAAACAAAACAAGAGCGAGGCCGGTGAGAGGCAGCAGGTGGGCCAGATCCGGCCCGCGGGCCCAGTCTTCCACTGGCCCGGTCTCAGAGGGATGAAGAGACGAGACACTTTGGGACGCCACGACTCACCTGCGCTGACAGTGACAGCGCTGACAAACTGCTCTCTCCAGCTGCTGCTCCCCACCACCAGAGCCAGGTTCGTCTTCTTGATCAGCTTGTCCACGGTGCTCTGCAGGAGGACACGGAGACGCAGACAGCAGACAGACAGGTTGGAGGCCTTTCTTCTGTCCACAGGTATGAGATATTAACACTGTCATATGAGACCTGAGGCACTAATGTGGTGAATTAAGATGGAATTAACTGTGTCTCTTCTTCTCCCACTGCGGTGCATCGTGAGTCACCAGAACAGATGCAGGGGACCACAAAACCCCACGGTCCCTCAGGATACAGGCACTTTGCCAGCGTAAAGCTGCTTTACACCAGTGCAGAGAACAGAGCATATGATACTGGAGCCCTAAGTAACAGTAATATCATGTTACAGCTTAAAGCTCCATCCAGTCTAAAGGTCTCTGTCCATGTGTAGTGTGATTATAGATCAGGTCTAGGTTCTATATTAATACTGTGAAAGTATCAAAGCCTCAGTCCACAAATATGGAGCTTCAACTTTGGTGATTAAACCAACTTTACACATGAAGCTCAGTTCACTCATCATGAGAATTACTTCACAAACTTGTGACAACAGTTGGAAAATATCTGAAAAATGAACCCTGGTGATGTCACTGGGAGGCTCTAATAAATTTGCATTATGGGAAATGTAGGATCCAGCACTATTTGAGTTGTGAATCAGGATCAATGAGTCAGATTTTAAGCATTTGCTCATTGATTCAGTCATTTTTGCATCTTGAAAGTTTCCCCCAACTTTATGGCAGTGGAAGACAACAACAATAATAATAATAATAATAATAACTTGGATTTTTATAGCTTTACAGGGACAGGACAAAACAAGTGGAGAACCCTTTAAAACTACATTACAGTTAAATGACAATCTTCTCAACGTATTAGACTGTTCAGGCTGGAGAACGTGAGGACTGAAGGTCTCCACTGGCAGGAGCCATTAGTTATATGCACGTAACTAATAATTTATCATCCATCTGTGGTTGCATTAAATATTAATCTCAAGCAGTTATACGCAGCATAATATGAAATAACACTTACAACACATATTTAATGAGAAATATTGACGTTGTATTTTGTCTCTGTCGACCATGAACAAATTGAATGAGGTTAAAGCATCTTCGGAGGTCGGGGATGAACACTGTGCTGATGAATAATTCAGAGAGAATACTTGTTGATGTCATGCTGTTTGGTTTGTTTATGTGCTCTCATAGTGTCTATAAAACAATTTAAGGATTAGAGTGTTGTGAAAATCCAAAGGAGTTTTTGACTTACCTTAAATTCATAAGACTCCTCGATGACCACCTCCAGCTTCGTGTGCTCTCCCAGACAGGGGCAGCCCATCTTTGACACGTCCTCGGGTCCCACCACTGTCTTGTTATCGTTGGTGTCTCCTGCGGCAGAAGAAACTGTCAGCCAGTGGACTGAGGAAGAGATTCGTTACAAAACACGACACAGTATCTAATGATAATGAGAGCCGGTCTTTCATGAGCAGTACATACAGTGCATGGGTCCAGCTCAAGCTTTTGTCTGAATCTCGAATAACAATCATAATCGTTCTAATGATCCCGCCCTCAGGGGATGATTGACAAACAAGTGTCACCATGGAATAGACAAATAGAAACTCAACAGGTGGAATGGAGTTTGAAATAATGCTATATATTTATTTATCTATTGGATACTTATTTGTTTGGATACATACTTCATTGCTTATATATTTATTTCATTGCTTACTTATTCTATTAATTTAGGGAGAGATAGTTTTAGTTTTCACTTGATATTTATTTATTTATTGTCTTGTTTCTATTTTCCAGCACTTATTGATTTTATTGTCACTGTGTTAATTAATGAATTAATTAGTCTATGTGAAAAGGACCCTTATATGATTTGATACACTGCGGACGTGGGAAAGACTTGGATAGTCTCATAGTCTCGCGTTGCTTCATTCCATGTGAGACTCAAAACAGAGGTCGACCCCCCCTCAGAGGAAAGTCTGAAACATTTTTTCTTTAAATGTGCAGCTGTATATGTTTATGAATTATACAGGACAGCAATTGTCATATTAATAATGAAGGCTATCGATCATATTTATGAATTATAGAATAATTAACTCTTAACCTTCAGCCTCAAATCTAGGCAGTGGATCAATTAGCATGATCAATCTGCTGATTGTTGCCTCTTTACCAACATTGGTTATTGTGTAAAATGGGCTAACGTAGATTACAATAAGAGGCAGTTGGCAATATACAATTAAACACTTATTGCCTTTATTCTGATGACAGGGTCGGACTCCAACCTGACTCACTAACACTGATGACGCGCTCTGTCAGGTGAGCTATGGAAGAGCTTCAGACTGACCTCACCTGAGAAGGTGAGCACAGGTGTGTTTTCTCAGAGCAGACAGAGCTCGTCAGTTACTGCGCACTGATAAACTTCTCCAGTTCACCTGTAGGTTATAACGTGGTTTTACTTGACCTTACATTATGCAGGTGTTGTACAGGGCAGGTGGTGACACTAATCAGCAGGTTTGCTCCTCTGCTCTTGCTTTCCCTTCTTTCTGTGACGTCATCTTCTTTTCCACAATCGACTGTTCTGGTCTGCTTGTATAGTCCGTGCGCGCGCATACTGCAGCTTGTCCAGGCCTGGTTTGAGTTGACGTTGACGAGCATCGGCTGAACTGCGTTAATGGAGCAGCTCGAGCCCGAAGCGAAAGTTGACGTTAATTGTAACAGGGCTTTTTTAAGTCAGCGCAGATCGCCTTAGAGGCGCTGATGGAATACCCAGGTGCCCTCCTCTGTCAGCTGATGCGCACCTGCTGCAGGTGACTCAGGTCCACAGAGTCATCAGAGCTGATCCAGAGAGGAAGGATGCCGACCGTCAACCAGGAGACGTGGGATCGAACCTGAGGTACATCACACGTGTGTGTGTGTGTGTGTGTGTGTGTGTGTGTGTGTGTGTGTGTGTGTGTGTGTGTGTGTGTGAAAAACAAAAAACAACAAAAACTCAAACACTAAAAACTTCTAATCCTGCGATCAACTTCAACTGCTTCGATTTCTCCGTGGTGCGAATTTCCACGATTTCCAACGAGGAGGAAACCGAACAGGTACGAACAGGTGAGCCCTGGTGTCCAGCTAGCTAAGATAGCAGGATGGGCATTTTGGCTGCTTTTGTTTCCGCTTGACATAATCTGAGTTTCTGATGTGGAGGATGAAAAATTTATTTTAATTATTATTGTTATTATTATTGTTATTATTATAAATAATCTAATACAGGAAGTAGATTTTCGTTATGTTGTGCTTTTATTTTTGAACCCTCTCTGTGAAATCTGTTTCCGGGGGCTACAGGTATTAGTACTAGTATTTCTTGAGTTTGTTGTCATTTATTTGTCCTGCATTAGACAGAGGTCATGTGTACTGTGTGTATGTAAATGTTGATGATGTTAAATTTTGTTTGCTAAAGTTAGTGGAGTGGTCATGAGCCTCCAGTGTAGAGTTGACATATATACCAGGTGAGAAAGCAGCATTGTGTGTCAGAGGGGGGGGGGGGTCGGTCAGGTTGTGTCACCGCTGTGGTTGGAGTCTGCTGCACCAGAGAAGCTGCTTCTAAGATTTGTACCATATTTTTGTCACCTCTTTGAAACCGTTTTTTTTTTTTTTTTGCACGAGTAAAAAGAAAACTCTCTGGAACAAAAAACCCTGCTGCTGCTCTTTCCTTCAGTCCTGCTGGCTTCCATCCTGTTTGTGAGGATTTACCACCATCCAAACCTTTCAGATTTAAACTGCACAAGCCCCAAAAATCTAAATAAAATATAAAGGAGAGTGGCTGCTAATTAAAATGTATTTTAAGCCATAAAATAATGAGGACCACTCTGCTGCTGTAGCTCACAGCTGTGGCCTTCATCTCACCGTGTCTCTGTCCCACCTCCAGCAGGATGGGCTCCTCCAACACAATCGTGAAGGTCTTGTTCTTCTCGTACTCTTCATCGTCGATGATCTTCACATTCAACAGCTTCCTAAAAGTGAGGTCAAGAGAAAGAAGAAACGGATGGACCCAAAAGGAGAGATTAATTCATTAATTAGCTTTATTCAGGGAACGTGAGCGAACCTTTTTTTTGTTACCTAAAGCCAATCAAAAATAGATCCCAGGCAACCAGTGAAAGCAGCTTCTAATGCTTGTGCTTTTGTACACACTCGAATGAAACCAGTGCAGCCAAGAGATAGACTGCCTACACAATGAATCATGAATCAGAGCTGTTAGATAAGAAGATGGCAGCTCAAGATTTTAAGGAAATTAACAAATACACTGTAGTGCAGAACACTATGTACTATATGACATATTGAAATGCATTTTTTTTCCCAGCATCCCACAAGAGGGCGAACTCCTTCTACACCATTAATCCGATTAGAGTATAGAGAGGGAAATAGCCCACACCCCTCCCACACACTTCAACTTTTAAGTCAAGAGAAATTGAATTATTTTTATCTTGTTGTCTGTGGAAATTAAGCGCTGCCCATCTACGGCTGCATGCAGGTTAAAGCCAGTGTTAACCCGACAAATGCGCGTGAGGCTGTGGCATCAGTCTGTGGCCGACATGTTTTCCTCAGCCCGCTTCGTTCTCTCACACTGTCACAGTGAGTCTTTCTCGCCCTTCTCCCTCCATCTCCCTAATGATATGTGGGTGGCTGTCTATTTCTGTCTACACATATTCACTCAGGATTCGACAACACGCAGGAACAGCTTTTGCTTGCAGAAGAGAAGAAGTTTATTTTAAACATGAATGATACGTCACCGGCTGTCAAATGTCAGAGAAAGTCATGCCAGTGGGAGCGATAGGGAACCGCAGCTCAGCCTCGAGTCCTCACAATGGAAACAAAAGACTTCATCTTTTGAACAAGCTGCTTTTTCAAGTGCTATATGTACAGTTACAAGGTGAGTTTACTTTGAAGCATCATGGAGAGGCCCTAAAATAAAATATGACTGTTCAGTTGCTATGGACCGTTTTCACGCAGCAGCCATTTTGACATTACATCACACTTAGGGCAGATACTGTTTGTCCTGCTGCAGCATTTCAACATGAACAGAATGTATCTGTCAGCGCTCGGACAAACATTCACGTTTCGTGGACCTCTGACTAAACTAGACATGAAAGGCAGCAGGGAGGAGGGTTCACCTGCTGCATCGGGCTCATTAGCTGGTTGTTTAAATCTCAACCTCTGCCGGAGTCCAGCGCTCATTTGAAATAATTTCAGACAAAAGGTGGATGATAACAAGACCAAAGATGAACAAATCAACTGAGACTAAACTGTTATCATGAATTAGTCTTACAAATATAGTTTTTATATATATATATATATATATATTTTATTTTTTTTCAAGACTGAACCATAAATACAACAACTGAGCAACTACAAGGAAAAATTTAAAAATATCTGCTTCAATGAAATAATGAAGTACATCAGTCCCATGGAGCTTCAGCCTTCAGCTGATGGCAGAGTGAAGATCGCTGAGCATTGTAGATCCAATAAATAACTCACATTTGGACAAGTGAATCTATTGTGAATAAGAATTGTCACTGAGGCTCATGGGTAGTGTAGTGTCAGGCACAAATTAACATATCAAACTATTGCAGTATTATTGCTTAATTATCTACGCCTGATTTGGTAACTTTACCTCATGTTGGAAGACGACCGGTAACAAACCAGCAACTCCTCCAACCTGAACAAGCACACAACGTTTCTTTCAGCCCTCTCATACGACCCATAGGAGTCTCTCCTGAAGTAGCAGACCATGGTTGTCATGGTTACAATAATAAAATTCATGGACTGTACCGACAGCAACCTACATTTGTTGCCATGGTTACTACAATAGCGGTCATGGCTTGGTTAGGTTTAGGAAAAGATCGAGATTTGGGTTAAAAGAAGTACTTCCTCAACATTAGATGTCTTTGTTGTCATGGTTACAATATAAACAGCTGGTTCCACAATGGACCACCTGTGTCATATTTCTGTGTTTTGTTGACCCATCCATCCACCACAACCTCCTCCTGACGTGGACTTTTTCTCTTTATACTACGTCACAACACTTTTCCCTTTGCTCCTGTCATAATTACTACGAGCACTAGATGTCGCCTAGCAACAAAATGTCACTATAGGTCATAATAAACTGGTTCACAGATGACTTTTCCTTGGTAGCTACCTGTTAGCCAATGTGCTAACAAACTGGTTAAAGGAATAGTTCAACATTTTAAGAAATGCGCTGTCTTGCAGAGAGTTAGACAAGAAGATCAATAGCACTATCATGTCTGCACACTAAATACAAAGCTAGAGCTAGCAGGTGGCTAGGTTAGCTTATCTTTAACAATACAAAGTTGACAAATCTGTCAACCAGCAGCTGAAACTATTTCCTGACTTCTAGGAAACAGTTCCAGCACGTGTCGCTCTGCTGAAACCACAATTTAGCCAGAAAACAAAGAAGCACTTTTTCCAAAATATCAAATTATCCTTTTAATTTGGCGATAAATTTGAGTGAGTGTCACTGTAAGAATCAGGATGATCGTGGATAACACACCCAGCTCTGCCTCCTGAGCTCCTAATCTCTGCAGCTCATTGCAACAGGCACAGTCAGACTCACTTACTACATATCACATTTCACTGTGTTGCTGGGATAGTTTCTGAGAAGTCATACTGAGTAACATCCTGCTATTGTATCTGTCACACACACACACATATGTGCAGGAGATGACTGTATTGTCTGAGCACTGAGGACTAATCTCTGTTCTACCTGAGCAGTTATAATCTCTGCATGAGAGGAAAAACGGCAGACTGCAGAAAGTCTGGCTGCGTCTTCTTACAACTGCTAATAAAAGTGTTGAGGGCATCTCACTTTTCCTGAGCGTATTGAATTTGTGTATTGTGCTTCATCTGTAAATTAATTAGCTGGATTAATTTGGATTAACCCGTGAACATGAGCTGGGGTCCTGGGGTGATGTGTTTGACTCATCTCTAGAAGGAAGGACCCAGGCAGCTGTGATTCTAAAAGTAGCTCAGGAACCTTCATTATTTGGAGTCTCCCTCTCCTCCACATCCTGGGTTGGTCTGGTGAGGATGCTCCAGTCTCCTCCCACGGTCAAAAGACATATAGAGTAAGTCATGAGGGCTGGAGACTCCGAACTGCCTACAGGCATTGTGTGAGTGATTTTATGCCTCTACGTTCAGGCTGGGAGAGCAGCTCTTCTCTCTGCCCTCTGCATGCCGGGACAGACTCCAGCCCTCATGGGACCCTGACAAAAATGAAGCCAGCAGGGAGAATGAGTGAATGCCTCTACAGTATGCATGGCAGTATGTCAAATGCTCACGTCTGAGGGGGGCACTGCCATTCAGCTCATCAAACTAGTGTGTCAGCACCTATCTGCCATGCTGAAGTGTCCTTGAGCAAGTTACTGAGTCTCTACCGGCTCCAGAGACATTGCAGTGTAGCTGAATAAGAAGAAGTGTGTTTCTCATGTCTGCAGCAGATAAAATACAAACATTATTTAGTCTCCTCTGCTAGTGTTATTATCTTATTATGTACAGGATATTTATATGGGAACAAAAAGATTTAGAAATTGATAATGATATATGACCCCACCTCCGATAACTTGTACTTTTTCTGTGTGGCAACATAACAGTGAAACGATGCTTTATGATACTGGAACTAATGAGCAGAGGAAGAGACAAGGGAGATGAGAAGAAACTCAATATACAACACAACAAGACTCTGAGGCACAGTGCTGCTTTGAGCTCAAGGCTAACGTCAGCACGCTAACATACAATGTGATAAAAAACTGCAGTTCCTCTAATGACCACTAGACTAGACTCATTTTTTAAGTGGCTAAAACACATTTTTCTTTCTTTGTCTTTCAGATTCATCCTGTGGGGATCATGAATGTCTGTTCAACGTGGAAAACCACCCGATAGTTATTGGGATGTTTCAGTCTGGATCAAAGCGGCCGACCGACAAATGCTGCCACCCAGTGAGCCACGTCGAGCGAGGCTAGAAAGTGTAGCCTAATTATATCAATTAGATGTGATGAACTGCTGTGAACATGAAATGAAAGACTGATTGTTTTAAAATGAAAGCTTCATATCGGCGGACCTTCTCTTCCGCCCTGATGAGAATACGGAGGAAGCAAAGGTTTTAAAACCGCCACGAATGTGTCGACGTTATCCAACCATGGCTCTGCTGCTCCTCTTTCATCCGTGTTTGTCAGGAAGTTCAGGATGTTATTGATCCTGACAACATTAGGCATGCGAAATAAAGAATATCAGGGTATTGATTTCCCTTTTCAGAAGTGATCTCCTCACATCTCTTTCATCTAAGCTTATGTAACTGCCCCCGTTATCCACTTCTGCCTCAACTAGTGTATAGTGCCACACATTTTGAGGCGTAAAAAGAGATACAGGAGGAAGCTACACACAGGCATCAAAGGGTCTGTGCAGATCTTCCTCTAATCCATACACACAGAATGTAAAATGGTTCTCTATGTCAGCCTGTTTATTTTGGCTCAGAGGTTTGTGTCTGTACATCATAATCTATTTACTGCAGTGCAGAATTTAGATGGTAAATTATTATTAAACTGTACGCCTACATTTTAAACCGTTCTTCTTGGCTCTGTGTCAAAAGCTTAAAATCTTGGCTTCCTCCTCTTTTGCTCCTATGCATGCTCAAACATCAACCGGGACAGGCAGATGTATACACACACACACACACACACACACAAAGACAGGGACACTAACAAACACACAGGAAAAGACAGAGAGCTGCCCGCAGGCCTGCTGCTGAGTGTCAGCTCTTTGTCCTGAATGCCCAGGGAAACACTTGGGGAAGAGAAGCCAGCTCTATTTGAAGGATGAACTTTGGCAGCCTGCTGAGCAGTAAGGAGCACAGATATGAATTTAACACACAGCATGTTCTCAGAGACGCAAACAGACACGCACCCACAGAAGCCGAAATGCTCTGAGATGACGATGCAGAGACTCGGTGATGGGGTTTCACCTGCATCTTTTCACAGGATAGACTGAGCGCTGCAAATTAACCAGCCTCATGAAAAATTCAGTCTGACTCCAGCATCTGAGAAGCATAAAGTAGGAACAAAATGTAATCTTGTTGGAGGACTTGAGCTCTTAAAAATCTCTTCAACTGGGGAACTTTAGTTGGATGGCTCCACTCCAGCTTTGATAAATATCTCTGTGTTGCAAATGGAGATGAATGCCCAATAAAATGTCCTTCTCTAAGAGCAGGTGCTTTAGATTTAACATTCAGCTGCCTAAAAAGATAAGTATGCTGCTGTGACTTGACCCAGCTGGACCTGGCAATTCTGACTCAAGGTCTGAGTCAAACCTTCCTACCTGTGATCAGAGTGGCCTACTCCCGCATTCCCCTTTAAGTCCTCGTTTGCTATTCAAAGGAGCACAGGAGAAGCTGAGCACAGCTTTGGCATTTCCTGTTGCGTTTATTTTCATCAGTTTCTCCTGGCACAGTGTCCTGCTCCGCTGGATCCTGCTCTCCACACTCCTTCCTCTCCTGCTGAACGGCAACTGTCACGGGGAGCTCGGGTGCAGATAATATGAAGTGTGCATGATGCTTGTGTCAACGACAGCTTGCTATAGTCTGATGAACAGAGTCTTGGCTGAGTAGGTGAGGATTTCATCTAATGCTCAGTCTCCATTTGAGTGCAGATACAAGCTGCCGACCTCTCATTTCACATTGTTGCACACCATTGTCTCATTAACTGCACCTTGTGCAGCTCTTTGCGCTGTGTTGAGAACTTCTGGGACGCGTTTAACCCATCTCACTCTCTTTAATTGCTGTGGAAACTCTAGAAGCTCTTTTTAGTACCCCCTTTGGAACGACATTTTGTTTGATGTGGGTTTGATGTGGGTTTAAAGTGGATTCAGCACAGACACACACACACACACACACACACACACACACACCCTTAAAAATACACACAGGCAAACTTGCAAAAAGCAAGCAGATAAATGTGCATGAGCAACCTGACAAAAACAGAGAGAAACATATTCAGATCTCACCTGCACTGTGAGAGAAAAAAGGACAAATAGGAAGATGTGCATTCTCTCTGACACCATGTATTCACCTGCCTTTCCTCCCACTTTGCCGACCTACACAATACACCTACACACCAGCTCTGAAATCCTCTTCATGCAGACGGATTCATCTGACACATTTTATTCCTTTGTTTTGTCCTTCGGTGTGCTGTTCATCATTTTGCGATGAGCTTGATGTGGTTGAGGGCATTTTCTTTTTTAAGAAAGAAAAAAAAATCACAGCTGTGGATAATTGCCAGGTTCTTTGCTCATCTCATCATAAAAAAACCCACCACAACAAGTGAAGCCTGCTCATCATTCAGCCAACACTTCCACACAGCGCTCAGGAGAAGAGCTGGAAAGACATCGTACTTTCACCCTTCCTCCCTGCTCTTTTCATCAGCTGCTCTGCTGCTGCCTCCATGAACCCTATTGTAAAAATGATCACACATGCACCTGTTTCAGGAGCTGCACAACCCTCATCCCCTCTTTGTTTCTGTGGAAGTCACTGGTCTGATTTTCCTTCCTCTGCTCTGTCACTCACACACGCTTCCTTTGTTTCCTGCAGTGGAGTTTTCATTGCTCTGCAATACAATGAACTCCCATATAACCTCCGCAGAGATAGCACAGCTCTGCCTGTTAATTCTGCAGTCATTCATAGAAAGCTGCTTCTTCTCCTTCTCCTTGTTCTTCTTCGTTTACATCAGCCACATTGTTTCATTATCTGCCTCACAATTATATCCTCTTATCCTCCCACATCGTCCCTCTGTAAGATCTCAACTTGTCAGAGTGAACGTATCTGTGACTCATTAAAACCGTCTTTTTATCCTTTCGGGGTGAATAGACAACCTACAGTAATCTACCAGGACTGTTTAACAAACCAACGTGTGGGCTGAGATGTTTGATCAAGTTATTAGAGGCAACAACAAGACATCGCATCAAGAAAGAAGATCTGCTCACATGGTCTCATCGTTCTGAAACTCCAGCTTGCCCGACACCTCCTCGTAGTCCTCCCCGGCCTTGGCGGTGCCCTCGGCGGTGTGGTAAGGCACCGCGACTTTCCCCCTCGCTCCGGACGTCCGGTGAACCTTCACCTGCATGTTGCCTACGCTCTCGCTGACCCTCATGGAGTTATTTTCAAACGTGAAAATGCCAGCGTGGTCGTCGTCGTAGATGGTAACCGTGGCGGTGTGAGCGTTGCCCAGGGCTGCCTTTGGAGGAACGTGGGAGGAGATGCCCACCGTGCTGTTGCTGGAGGTGATGGAGCTCGGCTCCAGGACGGAGACCTCAGCCCGGTGCACTATACGTGGGTTACTGAGGCGCACGTAGAAGTGCTCATCCTCTTCAAAAATGTCATCATCGATAACGCCAACAGTGAATTCCTTCGTCGTCTCGCCAGGTTTGAAGACCAAGGTGCCCTCAGCAAACTCATAGTCTGAGCCTGCGTTGGCAGTCCCGTCCTCTGTCCGGTAGTCCACCTGTGTGGCACAGGGAGGGAGAGAACTTTATTAAATATTTAGTGACCGGGGTTATAATAAAATGCTGAATTATTAATATTTCAGTTGATTTTAAATTGACCCCGAGCATTTACAATATTCCAATCATTACTTTGCCTCTTACCTTCACCGTGCAGCCGCTCTCTCCTCCATGCCGGCTCACCGACAGCTTCAGTGAGCCACAGTTCTCAAAGCACTGGTAGTGAGAGGGGTCGAACTGCAGGTAGATGGTGTTGGGATCTTCCTCTTGCCCGCTGGCCTCATGACAGCTCACCACCTTCCTGGCCTGGTCGGCGGCGTGCTTTTTCAGGATGTTCCCAGCTCCGATCATCATGCGAGTGGCTTGGATGCGATAGAAGGCCCGACTCTTCTGTTGCTGGACTAGCACTTGGTAGTTGGCCATCTCAATCAGCTGCTCCATGTCCTTCTCCGGATGCCTCTGCTTTAAGTCCTTCAGAGTGCGGGCCATCTCCCGTCGGGCTTCTTCCTCTTGATCTTGCTCCGCGCTCATCCCTCCACCTTCCTCCACCCCCTCCAGCATCCCATCCAGAGCCTCTTTGGGATGAGTGTGGGAGTTCACACCCTGGCCGTCCATCTCCAAGTCCATTTTAGTGAACATGGCATCTCCCTCTGACTCGATGATAATGCCGCGGGTCTTGTCAGCGCGATAACGCTTGTTGACGTACTTGTAGAAGAGCAGGCGCCGGTCTGCGATCCAGGCTTGCAGCACACAGAGAGGGAAGAAGAGGAAGGTGAGAACGGCCTCCCAAACCTCCACCTCTCCGGGGGAGAACACCGACAGGATGAGATACAGCCAGATGTAGGCGAACACGCTCCAGGCGGCGGTGACAAAAAACACTCGCAGGTGCTTTATCTTGCGCGTCTCGTTTTCTGGCACCACATAGACACAGATAGCGATGATAATGAACATGTTGAACGCAGCGCTGCCCACGATGGTGCTGGGACCCAGAGATCCGGACTCAAAGTTATGGCCGACCACCTCGATGACAGACAGCAGGATCTCAGGTGCTGATGAGCCCAGCGCCATCAGGGTCAGGTTGGACACCGTCTCATTCCAGATGCGCACAGTAGTCGTCGTCGTCTCACCGTTGGGCTTCTTGATGGTGATCTCCTTTTCCTGAGAGGTGATGACCTCGATAGAAGACATGAAGCGGTCCGCGATGATAGACATGCCCAGGAACATGTATATAAGTGCTGCAAAGTAAACAATGGCGCGTGCCACCTTGTCGCCCACCGCAGGGTTTTGGGGGTTCCACATGGGCAGCACCACACCTTCAGAGCAGTTGTTGTCACTGGAGCAGTTGCCCGCTGCGCTGCCGGCATCTTCATGGCCGGCGCTGCCCTGGGAGAAATGAGTGACTCCCGGGAGCAGAACCAGCAGAAGAGACATGAACATACATGGGCTGACAGGTGGAGAGCAGTTCAGGATACGCTTGTGCAGTAACATGGCGAGCTGATGAGGCTTGGAGTCGTCTGATGTTCAATCCTCGTCACATGTGAAGGTCTTTACAAACCTCTGAAAGACAGAAGAAAAAGAAAGCAGATTGTTACAGTTCAGCTGTTCTTGAAATAACTCAAGGAAAGGGTTAATATCACAAAAGTCCTCTGTCATGCTCTTTTGTATGCAAATGATGTGGGATCCAACGGCTTGGATGGTCCGAATTTGGAAAGCTAAAAATATTGGCACCTACTAGTCGTTGAGTCACTGGCATTGAACTACCATGTCAGACTCCCACACATGTACTGTGGTCATTGTGTGCTGAGCAGCGGTAAAAATGTTACCCTCTGCACCTGTAGTATTGAGGGAAACACTGACTCAGTCCACCGTGTTCTGTCAGGTTAGATGGGATTCCAAAAATAATCTTCACTGACAATGAGTCTAACAAGAAAAGAGCAGTTGTTCTGAGGCAGTCCAGACCTCCTGATATAGATATTATAAGATTATTTAAAGGAGAAACAACCCTGGTCTCTCATGGAAGTGCAGCAAAGCTCTATTCAATGCTAGAAAAGTGTAGCAAACATTTTTTCTCATTTTACATAAGCCATTTAAAATATGTCAGGGGACATCTTAAAATAATTTCAGTGTTTTTCTTGGCAGCAGCAGCACGACCATATTCACAGTTTGAGTGAACAATTGAGGGAGAACAGCATCAATACTCTCCAGAGGATTAACATCTGCATCAGTGTGAACGGAGAGAAAGAGAGGAAAGAAACACCAGGGAATGTAATCTAGTGCTTCCTAATTAAATTTTTAAGACCATCTCTGTCTCAAAAATAGGTTGCCTACCTGAAGCAGAAAGGATGTGACAATGCTTTATGTACAGCACATGCTCTCATTGACATGCAGCTGAGAAAAGCTGCAATCTCCACTCTGACCTGCATAACAAGAGTGCACGTTCTCCATCAGTTTCCATCAAGGCTACATTTCAGGGTGAAGCAGTGCAGCATGGCTCTAGAAATTACATTTTTTTTTTTTTCTGGTTACCTTATAAATAAATGAAGAACAGATTGCGTTTGTGCAACACAACAGCTTCATGCAACAACTCAACACCTGTCTGCTGAGTGGAAAGATCAGCACCATGGACAGCAACTCCTGCAACAGCCCATAGTGTTAGAGCCAAGAGAACAAGATGTGTATTTCGTGTAATTTGAGAGAATTAAATATTCCACAATGATAGAACAACAATAATGCATAATATAATATAATATAATGCTTTCCCCTGGCAAACAACCCTGCACAAATTTTGAGTGGGTGACGTTTCTATGGTAAACGCTCTCCAACTGGTGGGAATGCAGGGATGAAGCGTTTTATTTTTTATTTTTCACAGTAGCTACTATAGAGACAAACGTGTCCTTTCTAGTGGTTTCATTCCTCGCTGAGATCACCAGGTAGCAGTGAGCTAACAAGGGAACTTACTTTTAGAAGTACTCTGTCAGTTTTCCCTTAAGAACACAGTCATTTCTGGTTAACACAACAACAGCTTTTTATAATCTATAATGCACATCTCCAGTTTTACCAGACATTTCATAGAATGCAAACCCCCTGCTGGAATATCACTGGTCCAAAACCACAATCCCCTACTAATATTCTCTTAATCCTCTTCTATTATTTAACATTTATCCTTTTTTAAGAGCAATCTCACTTCAACTGCTGACAAGCCCAGCAACATGTGACCTTTCGATCTCATACAGTTTCTCATGTAATCTTCAGTCATTCCAAAATTATCCAAATATTTAAATAAATACCTCTGATTTAATCCTCAGAAGTGTTCCTGTTTGGTAAGCAGGGGTCTCGGGTTGGCAAGTAAACACTTGTACATAATGACTCATATTTTTGATGCCAGCACTGGTTTTGTGAGAGAAGGTGTTTGTTTTTTTAAATGCTGGCAGTCTCAATTAGTAATGAGAGTCCTCATAAATGTCACATCTACGATCTTGGGAATGAAAAGTCATTAAAATAAGAAACAGAAGGAAAATGAAGCAGAAACAAGGTGTAAACAAAGAGGGAAACTGGCTATTAGCAGAAAACATAATTCCCTGTGTTGACCAAACACTAGGTTTCCATGAGTAAACAGAAATCTAAGCGAAGATGACAAGTACTATTGGTTTTCAACTTTGCATTCAGGTATGAGCTTCAGAAAACTCCAGGTGCTCATGCAGGAATATGCTTTATGTGTTGGTTTATGTTTCCTGTTCTTGATGTTATAAGAAAGTGTATTACTCACCTGGGTGCAGTTGTCAGTGAGTCAGCTCCGTGTGGAAGTTATGGCCTCAGGAGATGAACTTATCTTTCATATTGCTCTGTGGAAAGACAGCTTCTCTTAAATTAACAAATTGTGGGAGAGTTTTAAAATCAGCAACAGAACTAACCAGAAAGGATTCCACATCAGAGAGTTTTAAGAAGCTTATTAAAAGCCAGATATGTGGGGCTGTAGATTTAGCAGCTGGAGTGGAAAAAAAACAAATGAAACATCAGTGTTGCAGACTAGAGACAAAGCAATATATTAAGTTACAAATGGGTTCTGAGACAACTGGATTATTGGACATTACAGATGCAGGAAAAAGGGCGATTATCCCATCAGCAGGCTGCAGAGAGACAAACAGACCGCTCCATTTAGTGCGCACAGCAGTCCCACAGATACTCACAGAAAGCCCTGAATCTCAGCTGGACCCTGGTCACAGCGTGGCTACCCTGCACCACTTCAACACAGGAAGACACCCCGTGTGCCATTCACACAGCAGGCTGGTGTAATGGTGTTGGCTTGTTGCGCTGGTGTCTTGGAAATGACGCGTAGCTTTCCACGGTGCTTCTTCGCTATTTTTTTTCCTGACAGGTACCCGCACCTACCTCAGCAAACTTAACACTGTCGGATTAGTTCCTCTTATTAAATCCCCCCTTGTTCCAGCGCGGCGACACCTTCCGCAAAGCTAAGTAATTTTTCAAAAACCACAATGCGTTCTCAGCTTTATCCTCTCCAGGCTACGTGCGATTGTTGATGCGTAAAATAATAAATTAAATTACTGTGTCTGTCCTCATTGGTCCCGCTTGTATCAGTCAGAAATTCTTCAAAATAGTCATCTTTTAAAAGGCTCTGAGGGTGTTTTCCCTCTCCGGAAAATAAACTGAGTGAAAAAAAATCCCTTGCTTTTCTGTCTGAGCTGGATAACGCAAAGAGCCAAACTGGACTGCACATGAGAGTAGGCGTGAATGAATGGTGAGGGATTGAGAGGACGCAAACCACACAGTACACGGTTCAGGACAAGATGGATAGCAGAAGGATGGTGGCAGACAAGAAAGAGGAGTGTGTGGTGCTATGCAAATGGAAGTCTTGTCTTACTCTTGCGGTGGGCAGCATTGGCACAAGAAACGATGAGCGAGATGGAAAAGCAGTAACACTGCAGAAACAGGGGAGGAGACGTTCAGAAACAGCGCTACACGCACGGCAGGTCCTCCTGACTGCGCATCAGGAGTCTAGTATGAATGACCATTTCACTCCTCAACCCTCTTTTATTTTGCTCATTATCGCTGTCAACCATCAGCACAGCTACAGATAACCTGCTGTAACCTAAAAACTGGAGATGTGATATTCGTTTTGAGTCAGTCCCAGATGTTGTTGCCTGTAAGTCTGCTGTGGGTTGATTTTTGTTACAGTCTGGATGGTTATTGACAGAGATGTACTACAGAAGAAAACACACACACACATACTGAGTTTCACCCTGACATTAATTCTGATATATAAATTCATGATACATATTATTATAAAACTAATAGAAGTTAAGAACATGATCAGTTGTAAAGATTCCTGCACTGGTGAAACATTGATACACAACTTTAAAGCCTGGGTCAGAAACTAAACACAAAGGTCAGTCACCTTGTCATGAGTAGACATGTCTTCTGTAGGTCTTTCTAAAGCCTGAGAAAATAACCCAGATGATGTCATAGTGATGTCATCAGGACTTTCTTGAGATAGATAGATACTTTATTAGGCTTGAGACCTCAAATATTTGACAAGAAACCACGGCCATTAAAAAGATGAAGGTATTCAACAGTCTAATAAAGATGCTGCTGAGTTACATTATGGGAATTGTAGGTCCCAGTGTTTTAGTGGTTTGGCTGATATTAAGGACTTAAAGTCGGGACATCGTTGCCTCTTGATTTTGACCATTTTGATATGAGCCCTCATCTTTAGAGAAATGCAGTAATAAAATAAATGTATTTCTCTATATCGTCAGACTTGGCTGAACGTTCAATAATTTACGCTGTACTTAGGCTACATAAGCTAAGCTACGCTTTTAGCTGAATCCTCATGGTAGAATGCTAACATGCCCTCAGATAGTATGTTTACATGTATTTACATTTACAATTATTCAGTGTCAACATGCTGATGTCTCATTTAGCATATTAGCATGCTCAGTCATCTCAAAGTGCATGTGATTCTGTTTTCAGTCATTAACTGAAGGCAAGTGGATATTTTGGCCTGTGAGGTGATCGCCAGCATCATTAGGATTAATCCTCTATGTGCCATGACTGGAGTGTTGGTCCACAGTGTGAAAAACAACACTGCCATCCCCAGAGCTACACTGCTAGTAAAGCTAAAAAATATAGCTTTCATTTGGATAAAATTCATTTAGTTTTTATTGGTGGATGATTGCCTGTGATAACGGTGGAATGGAGGCTGCAGATTACCCAACTGACGGGATGGTTATGGCAAACCTCGGAGAGAAATAAAAGAGATTACACTGAGATCTGGAGGACAGAAAACACCAGAGGAGGGGAAACACCCCAAACACCATGAGGAGGAGCAGCATGCTGGAATCTTCTGTTCCTGCAGAGACGACCTTAAAGCCACAAGCTGAAACCCATGGAACGGTTTGTGTTGTTGCCTGTGGAGACTGTGGTCGCGTAAACCTCGGTGTTCATTCCAACACATCCTGGACACTGCTGATAAAACAGATAAGTGCCCAAACCTGCCTGTCGACACACAAGTAAAACAATCCACCCTCATTGATTTCAGCAGATGTGTTGCAGCAGAGAGGTTCATCTTTTCAAGATCAGCACCACAGCAGCTTTATCATTCATTCACTGTGAGGAAGAGTCAGATAGTGATACTGTACATGTGCCCATAGCTTGAGAGAGAAGCAGGTGCTGCGCAGTGTCTCTCATGATACTGATGGGTCCTTCCCCCCACACACACACACACCATCGCATTCTCCAGTGAGTTCAAATCAGTAGATACAGTATATTTCAGTCATTCAGCACCACGGACAGCACCACAGACCGGCGTGATGGTGACGTTGGATGGAAGTAGCAGCAAACCTAAAAATGGTTTGAAACCACATGTAAAATCTGTAGGGATTCATTTGAAGAGTTCATTTAACTTATCACTCATATTTATCTCTCTCATGCCATTATTGATGAAGAAAAGAGTTTTTTGGAAGTGGGAGGGGCAGCATGAGTGTCCAATAACTGCTGGAATATGTGAACCTCAGTTTTCTGATGTAATATAAGAGAAATTCATGTTGTTGCAGCCACAAGCCAAAGCGTTTGTGATTTATTTTCTGTAAAGCAGCTTCTTGGTCTTCTGTGATTTCCACTCCATCTGCGCCCTCTGGCCATGGACTGCAGCACTTTGATGCATTTTGTTTGGCTCCTCATTGCATCAATGTATATGAAACAATATTGTTACAAAAAAAGAGATTTTGTTGTCTTTCACAGAGACAAACAGTCTGGTCTTTTGCAAAACTTTTTTTTATGATAAACATGCAAAAGTCCCTAAAACCTCTTCTCACAGCATGTGTTTTTCCTGCCTTTAAAGGCAGCTAAGGCTGATTACACTGGTGGATCTGGTGGTGGTGATTGTCGCTTCAATGAGAGCTTCAGCCGTTGTTTAAATAATGAAAGAGTTTACGTCCTCTGAGCAGACTATGTCTTCAGGGCAGATTGGAGGCTGCAGCGAGTCGCTATCGGAAAGTGACACGACTGGCAGGAACGGGCCAGGGCTACCTCGTTAGCATGCTAACTTCAGCTGGAAAGAAGTGATAGGAACAATAGTTGACATTGCTCTCCACCACTGGACACAGCTCTTTGTGAATATAACAATGAAGTTTGATACTGAACTCACAACGTTTCTTCTAGACTGGTAAATAAGCAGCTGTTTACGCTAACGTTAGCTATGTAGCGATAGCAAAAGTTACAAAGAGCTCCTTTAAGCGCTCTTGAGCAAGTGACTGAATTCGTGCTAGCTTAGGTGGTGTTATTCTGACCCCGACTTTTGATGTTTGAGGAAGAAGACGAGAAGTTAAAACCTGAATAGGAGATGGAAGAAATATAACTCGACAGGTAAGGATGGCAACAAGTGGATGAACCTATAAAAACGTGTCTTTATTTCCCCTAACAAAGACTGTCCACATTCCTCAGGTGACTAAAGACGAAGTAAATCACGATCTATCTAAATCTTTGAGGACATCACAAACTGTTTAAGCGTACAGATGCTTGAAACAGCAGCATCAGGGTGACATGGAAATTAAAAGTAAATTACCTAAAAACAGATTGTGCTTTTCTTTGCCAGGAGCCGTCCATGAGATTCACTGTGGTGGGATTTCTTTTTAGAGAGAAGGACAGGTGCTGGGACGCATTTATTAAATTACACACACTGTGATAATATACATGGCATCTGAATCCCTGCTGTCTCAGTGCAGTGTGCAGTGTCCTGATGTGTCGTGTTTTTTATCCTCAGTTTGTGTTCCAGCTGAGTTTGTGTTACAGCTGTTTGTTTATTTTGGTTTCTTTTAAAGGGCCGCTAAATGGACTCTCAGATAGGAGACAAGTTTCATATAAATCCTTATCCTTATCCTTGTTCTTTTCAATAACTAGTGATACTGGTTAAAGAGAAGTTACTGCTGCATAACATCAACAACAGGAAACATGAAGATGTCTTCCAGGACTGTCTGAACTGTATTTAAAAGGCACAGAGCATTTGATTTCTGGTTAAAAGCCAAAAAGCAACCTTACTGGAGTTGTTTGTGTTGCTATGGTAACAGCTCTCCTACATTGTACCAATGGATGTTAAGGGTGTTTTATCGCTGTGGTCCCAACGAGCCACTTTTTGGCACACACTCGTATGATAGAAAATATTTCTGCACATTTAGATCCATGCAGTGTTTCCACTTTCATTTTCTGAGCCTTCGGTCAATCAGACATTCAGATCTCTCAGACCTTCATCAGTCATCACTTTTGGCTCAAGCTAAAAAATATTTTTTGCTTGTAATAAATCAATTAAAAGTAGAATAATATTCAGTAAACCGCTTACTGATGCTTCTGTGACTGGTGACAGTGTGAGTTGTGTGTAGTCACTGTTGCCTTCCACCATCAAGGTCAATAGAGAGTCTCTTTGTTTCTATGAGCTTATTTAAAACAGTTTAAAACACTCACATCTGTTTGTGTCTTTTTTGTTCGTCTGACACAACAAGCCAACATCTATGAACTTCATTGCTTGTGCAGATGTCTGCAAGGTCAGAAAATGCATCATAATCCTTCTGTATCACAGTGATATAAGGGATCATGTCAGGACGTGCTGTGTCCTGTCAGACAAGAAGCTCAGCCAGGAGGCCGAGAGGTTCCTGACCGGCAGAATCTGTGCACCATTAACCACATCACAAAGCTGTTTGCTGTTATAAGCTCGTCACTGAGGAGCTGCAAGCCTAAATTTATGCATTTAGTGTTAATGCCTCCATGCCACATTGCGCCCTGCGAGAGCTCTGCTACATGACTTTGATTTTTATCTCTCTCATCGTTAAAGTGATCAATAAAGCAGTTAGAGGAAAACATTTCATTTAGGTCCAAAAGTGCAGCAGGTCAGGGGACGTTAAATTGATCCCACCTTGTTTTTCAGCGTGCTGGTAGCAGAGCTGATGACTTCCACACCCTTCTCTACCCTTGGGATGGTCTGGATTCCACTAAACACTGCCCTCAGCTGCTCACTGCTCTGCTGCAGCTGTGACCAGGCTCTGCCTTAAGACCCACTGAGCTAATGTGACTGGGGTTAATGAGGTATCAGTCCAGTTTGCTGCCATAATGCCCCCTGTTGTAGATCTTCAAATCTAGGTGCAGATTAAAAGAATTGACCTTTACTTTTTTACACATAGCAGTTCCTCTTCTGAATGCTCTGTGATGATGTTTTCTCTCCATCAGATGAGTGAGCATCACATCCTACATGCACAGCAAACAAAACCACTGGAGGAATTTAGATTTGTGTTTTGAGGGTGAGTCATTTGTGTATCAGTGCCGCTGTTAGACACCTAATGAGACCAGCTGTTGCTGCCTCTGCCTCTCATATGTTGCCATCTTGTGGACAATTTAAAATCTGTCAGTCTTCATTTGCACTAATACCAATTAAAATGTTCACGGGCTCGCACATGCACATGTGAACCAGATGAGTTAAATAGAGGACAGTGTCAGTCTTCATCACTGCAGCGGCTGTAACAGACCAAACAGACGATCCTTCAAGATATGACAGGACAGCAGGTAGATAATATTACTACATTTATTCTGCAGTAATACATGTGTCTTTTAAACTTCGTGATATTAGACATTTTCATTCCTCCTGATGTATCCATCACCTGCAGAGATCAGCTGCTTTAAATAAAATAAAAAAGGGGAATAAAATAAATTTAATCACAGAAACAGGAACATTTAAAAGAGAATTTTCTATCGCTGAAATTTGAAAAATTAAATCATAATAAGAATTAATACTTTTTATTGGACTATAAATAAACAAGCTAGAAATATATTAACATCAGCCCACATTGCATCATTAGCTGAAGTACATTATTAGCATTAGTACATTATACTGACATTTAGCTGAATTATTTTCCACACAAGCTCTTGTGTCATGTCTTTGCAGTGCGACACACAGGAATGTAAAAATACACCAGGACTTGCAGACACTTATTATCACCACTTGTGGGAAGTCTAAATCCAGCAATGAAACGAGCACGACTCTACAGACTCTGTGGGTCCGACTGTAACGGCCGTCTGTGTGTGTTTCAACAACAGGTTCGATTCCGCTGTGTTTTTATATAACAGCAGCAGGTTTTGCATGTAGTAGAAACTGAGCGGTTTCCATCCATATAATCGTATTATATTCTTCTCTTGGTCAATGTACATGTCATGTCCATGTCTCCTTCACCAAGTTTGGTGTCTGAGATTGTTTCCACATGTCCTCATACACAGTCCACTGATTAATCATGTGACCAATAGATCACCAAGGAAACATAACACAATTTACCATTATCTTATCTACTAAACATATTGTATAAATCATTTCCAAGTGGATACAGAAATTTACAGGATATATATATACAATGAATATCCATAAAAACACAAAGCAATATGACATTTGATATTTTATGTATTTGATATTACAACCACTTTTTCAGAATATTCAGATAAAATCTTAGATTTAATCCATCAATGGGTGAAAAGGTTGAATCTCAAATCTTCAACACAAAGCAGTAAATTCTGTATTCTTTCAACCTCATGTCTCAGAAGAGTTTCCTCATATTTCATTCATCCCTAAATATTCATGGATAATCTGAACCGTCTGTGAAGGGTCAAACGTGACAATCATTTCTTTTCTTAGAAAGCAGCACACAGCAGAATTCATTGAAGATGCTTGAGTGTTGTTATACAGCAGCTGCATACGTGTAGAAATATCAACTGACTAAAGTTCAAGTTGGTTTTAATGAGAGCAAACTCAGAAAATTAAAGTGTCCACCCTAAGGACCAGAGGACTAACCCTCTTGGACTTCCTCTGATGGTTTTGGTCCAGACTCACTCCTGCAGTGTTTATGATTTCTGAGCTACTGGCTGCAGATGGAGCCAAACCCTCTCAGCTCAGGGTCGTCTGGCAGACTTCAGACACTATGACGTCTAACTGCAGTTTATATACAGAGCGAGGTCCCTCTCTCAGCTGACAGGCACCAAAACATTGAAGGGACACTTTGCCTGTTCAAGGAGGTGAAAACAAGAAACTGATGAGGACAGCCGGCCCGAGGCAGAAGCAGACTGGACGCCTGCCCAGGGAACCCCAAGGCCACCAGAGGGCCACCAAGAGCGCTGGATATGTCACACATGAGAGCTTAAAATGTTTTTTGTGTGTGTGTGTGTGTGTGTGTGTGTGTGTGATATATCATGTAAATGGTAATCATGCAAAAATGCAACATTAAGCTAACAGGCTGGCTAGCTAATACAACTGGTATAATCACTTCCTGCTGCCTCTGTCAGAGCAACACACCTACAGTAAAATTGATCATGGGTGTGTGTGATCAAGTATTGACAATAGTCAATAGAACTGGCAGTATTGAGGTGGTCGGGGGCCCCCAAATCAAATTCTGGTTAGGGTCCCTTGAAGGCTTGTGCTGGCCCTGCTGATAAGCACAGAACTCCAGGTGAGTCCCTGAGGTTCAGGTACCAGTGTTTCTAATTAACTTAACATTAAGTGACGTGTGTTTGCTGCTTTAACGAACCAAACTGCTTCAGTAATAATACAACATAATATAAAACAGTAATTTACACTGAAGATAACATCTTGACACAGTTTGACCAGACTGCAGGGAATCCCCAACCACTGACATCACAGTAAACCAGAATAGACCACAGCCTCTGCTTAACCGTCAGTGGCTAACACACTAACCCAGATGGTTGAAAATCACCCATTCACTGCTCTGTGCTGTAACCCAGATTGCATTTTTCACACCACATTTCCATGACAAGCCACCAGCCATATGCTACGTGCTGGATATACCAGCATGATAATCAGAATGAAGTTCCATTACATTTCACTTTAAGAGGTGGGCGATGATTCAGAGGTCTGGAGCCAGGCTGTACATGTAACTGTGCAAAGTGGCGGCATGAAAATTCTCTCTCATATTCAGTTCAGTGGCTTTGTAGAGATTTTGTTTTCACGTGAACAATAACATACTTCTGTAGGTGAATGTCTCAAAATCCTGAAAGTCCAAAAAAAATAACTGATAAATACACTATTGCAACGTTTTTCCATGTTGTTATATTAGCATTGATTTATTTAGTGCTGCTGCAGTCTTCTGTCATCTTCTGTCCAAATGGACAGTTTTCTCTGGGCTACAGTGCTGAAATACAACACCATAGATATGTATTTTAACACTTTGCAGAATAAAATTTATCAACATAGAAATATTCACCTGACGCACAAACACATACCTGAGGCACACAGCTGGAGACGATGCGCACTCTCATGCCAAGAGCCGCTGTTGCTGTTCGCTCTGAGATTTATGGATTGTTATTTTTTGTTTATTGTATGTTGGTGTTTGTATTTTACCTGGAGAGAATACTACTACTACTACTACTACTAATACCACTACTACTACTACTACTACTACTACTACTAATAATAATAATGATAATAATGAGCTTTATTTGTATAGCACCTTTCATACAAGAAATGTAGCACAAAGTGCTACACAACAAAGAAATTACATGCACCAAGTGCTTCACATGAAGTGAAGAGAAAAGACATTAAATGAACATAAAACATTGTTAAAAACATTGATCTAAAATGAAAAACATTGAAGTAAAATGAAATAAAATAAGGAATTATATAAGTTATTAAATAGGCAGATATTTGAAGTGCTGAGCAGTTCATAAATGTGGTGCAAAGCTCAAAATTTAAACGCTAAAGTGAAGAAATAGGTTATATTAAGTTAAATTATACAATGACTTTTTATGCCTTAATATACTATGACGTTTTCTTGCCTTACTATACTATGACATATGCTTTACTCTAAAATGACCATAATTATGGGGTTGCAGAGTAGTGCAGTGGTTGCAACTGTTGCGTCACAATGACAGGGTTCTGGGTTCAAAACCTGCCTCGGGCCAATCTGTGTGGATTTTGCATGTGCGCCCTATACCTGCAAGACATGCACATTATTTTTATGACATTTGATGCCTTGCTGTATCATTGTGTTCTTATGTCTTACTATACTATGAAGTATTTATAATTTTTTATGCCTGATTATACTATGACGTTTTAAGGATGTTTTTATGCCTTACTAGACTATAACGTTTTAATAACATTTTATCCTTTATTACACTATGATATTTTCAGGACATTTTATGCCTTTCTGTACTATGACATTTATATGCTTTATTCTACTATGACCATTTTCATGGGGTGATATAGCAGTGCAGCGGTTGCAACTGTTGCCTTACAATGAGAAGTGTCTGAGTTTAAACCCTGCCATTGACCATTTTGAGTGTTTTTTCCATGTGCTTCCTATGCCTGCATGGGTTCCAAGCGGGGTTAGGTTTTTATGACTCTTTGTGCTGTACTATACTATGACGTATTTTGAAGTTTTTATGCCTTATTTTACCTTGACGTTTTTTGACGTTTTAATACAATACTATACTATGACATTTTTTAACATTTATGCCTTAGTGTACTATGACGTTTTTTAACATTTAATGCCTTACTATACTATGACATTTTTTGACATTTTATGCCTTACTATACAATAACGTTTTTTGACATTATGCCTTATTTTACCATGACGTTTATTGACATTTTTATGCCTTACTATACTATGACATTTTTTGACATTTTATGCCTTACTATACAATAACGTTTTTTGACATTATGCCTTATTTTACCATGACGTTTATTGACATTTTTATGCCTTACTATACTATGACATTTTTTGACATTTTATGCCTTACTATACAATAACGTTTTTTGACATTATGCCTTATTTTACCATGACGTTTATTGACATTTTTATGCCTTACTATACTATGACATTTTTTGACATTTTATGCCTTACTATACAATAACGTTTTTTGACATTATGCCTTATTTTACCATGACGTTTATTGACATTTTTATGCCTTACTATACTATGACATTTGTCACATTTTTACGCATTACGATACTATGACATTTTCTCACATTTTTATACCTTACTATACTATGATGATTTTTGAGATTTTATGTCTCTACGAGATCGTTTTTTGGCATTTTTATGCCTTACTATACAATGATGTTTTTTGACATTTTATGCCTTAGTATACTATGACATTTGTCACATTTTTGCACCTTACTATACTATGATATTTTTTCACATTTTTACGCATTACGATACTATGACATTTTCTCACATTTTTATACCTTACTATACTATGAAGTTTTTTGAGATTTTATGTCTCACTATACTACGAGATTGTTTTTTGGCATTTTTATGCCTTACTATACTATTTCGTTTGATGCCTGACCATATTATGGCATTTTTATGACCTTTTTTGCCATACTACACTATGACGTTTTTTTTTTTAGCATTTTTATGCCTTATTATACTATCTTGTTTGATGCCTGCCCATGCTATGACGTTTTTATAACTTTTTATGCCTTAATATACTATGATGTATTTTTGACGTTTTATGCCATACTATACTATCTTGTTTGATGCCTGAACATACTATGGCGTTTTTTTTTACCTTTTAAGCCTTAATATACTATGATGTATTTTTGATGCTTTATGCCATACTAAACTATGAAGTTTTTTAGCATTTTTATGCCTTACTATACTATCTCTTTGATGCCTGACCATGCTATGACCTTTACATGACCTTTTAAGCCTTAATATACTATGATGTTTTTTGGCATTTTTCTTCCATACTATTTTTTGGCATTTTTTGGCATTTTTATGCCTTACTATACTATGATATTTTTGACGTTTTATGTCTTACTATACTATGACATTTTAATGCCTTACTATCCTAAGACGTTTTTTGAAAGTTTATACCTTACTATACTTTGAAGTTTTTTTTACATTTTATGCCTTATTATACCATGATGTTTTTTGACATTTCATGCCTGCTCTAGTATAACATTGTATGCCTTAATATACTATGACTTTTTTGTGATATTTTATCCCTCACTATACTATGATATTTTTATGATGTTTTTATTCATTACTATATTAAGACATTTTTTAAATGTTTTTACGCCTTACTATACTATTACGTTTTAATCAAACTTCATGCCTTACTACTGTGAAGTTTTTTCACTATACTGACGTTTTTATGCCTTAATATCCCATATTAATATGCCTTACTATACTATGACGTTTTTATGCCTCAATACACTATGAAGTATTCCATATATATTACATATTGTCCCTATATTAAGAGTGATGTTAACATATATGTCATCTCTAAGATGATTTGTTATTAAGACATATATATACTCTAGATATATGAAGATATAAGTTAATAACAAATATGAAATACTCATATTAATATGCAACTTTATTAAAACAACATGCTTTTCATGTATATTGACAGTGACAATATTCAAATACAATAAGCAAACAGCGCCCACAGTCCTTTGCATTACATGTCACTACGCTTTTGTGGGGTCAAAATGAAAAGGAAAATGCTATCTTCCAGTCCTCTCATCAAGGCAGGTCATCAGTTAGGACGTCACTTCCTTGTCACTTGCTTGTCTATCTGTGGCAGTGGCAGCTGTTTGTTTCACCAGGGTGTAAATGACACAAAGATCCACTGTGATATGCAGTATTTAGTGTTATTGGAAACTTTGTGGCTGTGCAGCAGAGCAGGTGAATAGCTTCTCCCCACAGTGTGAACATTCAGTCACATACACACCAATGTAAAAATCTGGAAAGGTCCACAAACATTCATGAAACTTTAACTGTCACTGTGTAAAAACTATTAATGGTATTTCTATGGAGGTAGATTTGTCTCAAGGTTTGTCTCACAAATGGACAGAATGATTACAATAAAGTCAGTGGTAAAGAAATGCCACCAGCTATCTCTGTACAGGGTGGATGGGTATGAAATGTACTCTATTTACAATGCATCATCATCATCATCATCATCATCATCATCATCAGTGTGTAAATCCAACACCCTGCTTTCATTCTCACAGTCCCAACATGAATGTTTACTGTCGCCATGGGAACAAGTGCAGGTTCAGAAGTTAACGTTAGGTTAGCCTACATATTAACAATGAACAATAAAATTGCGATACGTCATTTCTTAACAAAACAAATAGCAACACCAACAGCCATACTATCAAAGACCTAGACCAGGTTGTGTCACTTCATGTCTTGCAACCGTTTACGTAGTGCACGTTACTTGTCGCCGATTATTTTGGGAGAAAAAACAACACATAGAAGACTAAGTGCTCTTACTTTGAAAAGCGGAAATGGCGTTGTCAGCAGGTGCTCACGTGTTTTCCGAAAGTGAGCAGAAAGTTTGTTTCAAAACATTTGTGGAATTTATTTGTGTATTTGCAAATCCGTTTTGTATCTGCAAGATATGTGGATTTGTAAATGTATTTGTTGTATTTGTGGAAGTTGTTTTATATTTACAGATGATAATAATATTGAAACAAATCTACTTCCATAAATTCATAATATCATGTATATGGAGGTCAGGAGCTTCAGTTAAAGTGCACATCAAACATCAGAGCAAGTGATCATGTGATCTCAGTGACTGACTGTGACATGATTGTTGGTGTGGTGAGCAGAAAAGTATCTCAGAGATCACAACACGTCCGACCTTGAGGTGGATGGACTAAAACAGCAGACGCCACGTCAGGTGAGACAGTGACAGTGAGTTCAGTGAGGCAGGAGGAGAACATGCAAACTCCACACAGAAAGGCCCAAGGCCCGGGGCTGGAACCTAGAACCATCTCGCTGTGATGTGATAGTTCCAACCACTGCACCACTGTGCCGCCCCGGGAGCGTGTCTATGTTCCCACAGCCCTATGTTCCCACAGCCCTATGTTCCCACATTTCTAAGAATGTTTTGAAAATTAGGCCCTATTTTCCCACAGTCTTATATGGTCCCATAAGCCCATGTCCACACTAACCCGGGTAATATTTGTCCGGTTAGCCCTTCCGTCCACAGTAGAACGGTGAATTCCGTAACTGAAAACGATGCTTTACAAAAACGATCGCTGAGGTGGATAAATGTGAAGACGCCGTGGAACGTGGATGCAAACTATAATAGGGGAACATAGGGCTGACCCCGCCGCCCCAGCTTACATGTGCAGCTGGCACATCTACAGAAATGATGTAATGCAGTCGTATCAACATGCAACAGAGTCTCAGAGGAAAGTTTCAACATCTGGTAGAATCCATGACGCTAAGCATCAGTGTGGTGTTCCTAATAAAATGCTCACTTGGTGTATTTCCTAACTTTGAGGGAACTGCCCCCCCCCCCCTTTGGACAAAAAAAACATCCATGAATTTGTTTCAGTCAAGAAAAGAAGGATGGAAAAATGAAGTACCAATAATCAATATATTTATTATTTGCAGATCACAGGAACAGTGGAATGTGAAAGTCGGTCGTCATAGTGATGAACCCAGAGAATTATCACCAGACTCTGCAGTTCCTGTCTCCTGAGCTTGTTGTCTCTCAGCTCATTGTTTTGGTTTTACACCTTTACTGTTTTATTTCAGGTCACTGCTCTCATCAGGTGCGTCATCAGGTTTGCCCTGGCTGCAGCAGGCAACTGTTTCCTGTGGAAAAGCTCTGATGAACCCACTGCGCTCCCTGCCCAGCAGCAAACGGCAAACAGACAAAGTTATCGGCTGGTTATTGAACATAGTTGAGCATTTGCAGCTGAAGAGTCAGACATTTCCCTCAGGAGCTGGAGAGTAAAACAGAGCTCGGAGCAGAGTGAATGTTGGACTTAGATTCATCAGGTGCACACCAGCAAGATTTCAACTGAAGGGCAACGTGTCAAAAAAAGGTAACAACATGTCAGCTCCGTGTTTGCAGTTTCCTCTGCCCCCAAGTGGCCAATAAATCAGTTAATGCAGATTAAAGGCTGAAGCTGTTGCTCGATCACTGACTGAAGATCAGCTATAATCTGACCCGCCTCCTGCAGGAGGGGACAGACTCTGGAGACGCTCCGACTTCTGTCTCTCTGATCAAATCACTGATCAGTGCTTCTCCTCATCTGGATCCATTATTGATCCCAGTCAGGTGCAGTTACCTCAGGTGGTTCTTCTGCAGTTTCCAGGACTTCATGGCAAATAAACACAGTGATTACAGACTGGGTGAGGTGTGCGAAAACTAGTTAGCAAGTGAAATATTTGAAATTATTTGTTGATAAACGCTTTGAATAGTGTAAGTAGGTCAATGAACAGGTATTGAAATAGTTGTAAGTTAAACAATTGAAACGTCCAGCTTCTGCCACCTCCAAGTGAAAGTGGTACGATAGTGAGTTTGACATGATAACAATATCCAGTGTTATGTAACTGTTAGTGTTAAATAACCAGTCAATCATCGATTTATTTAAACATATTTATAGAATAACAGGTGGTGTGTATGAAAGGTTGTTCAAGCTCATCTGATAAGGCTGTGAGTTGGGAACTACATCACATTTTTTTTCTGATGATGCTGATTTTGGAATTTGTCTGAGAAATCATGTACAACGTGATCAACGTGGAGAATCAGAGATGATAATACTGGATTCCTTTAATGCAAAAATGTGGGAGAAGTGTTTTTTTTTTCTAAAACCAGCTGTGAACAGTGAGCGATTTAATGGATGTTGAGTGAACAGCTAATAGAGCAGAGAAAGGAAAGAAATGACAGGTGAGTGGAGCAACACCCTCCAAGAAACAGACGTAAATTTCATGAAATGATGGATGAGTGAAGGCTTGGGTGAGAGGGGCCGATAGAGAGAGGGAGAAAGAAGGAGATACAGACAAAAGGAAAAACATTTACAGCCTGCCCTGCCCCCTCATCAGTCTCTGGGGAACAAGGGATTATGGAAATGTATAAATGTGAGAGGGAGGGAGACTGACAGACAGAGAGGAGGGAGAGAGAGGGGACGGAGAGAGCAAATAAGAGAGGGAGGGAGGCAGAGCGACGCTATTGGTCGACCGTTATAACATCAAGCGTGATAGAAATATTTCTCTCGCAGTCTAAGAAATAGAGGAAGGGAGACAGAGACAGTAGACTCAGGAAACACATTCAGGTCTGTTTTCAAAACCTCTGGAGGAGAAAGAAAGAAAGGAGAGTTCAGAAAGAAAGAAAGAAAGAAAGACGGGTAAAGGAGGAGGGGGAGACAATAGGAAGGTGGACTAATTAACTTCTGACTCCTGAGGGCTGTGGAGATTTTTGCTTAAGAGCAGGAGTGATTTCAAAATCATAGTAACTGCGTCTCAACATGTAGATGTTCTGCAGGTTTCTGCTTAAATTTTCACCCTCACATTTGAAATTTGTTCAACCTGCAGCAACAACTGTCAGCAGAGACAAATCTGAATGTTTTTGGAGAAACCTGAGGGATGCGTCTGAGAGAATTCTGACATGGTGCCGACCCAAATTGACAGAGACGAGGAAAGAGTGGACTGTTCAGTGGCAGACACGTCTCCAACCAGATACAGGTATTCTCTACTCGATATTAAGATCAGTCCAGACATTGATCCATGCTAACTGAAACACTGATCGTGTACTTGGATGTGTGATACTGGCATTAAATAGTCTTTTGATTTGCAACCTAGTTCCAATATTTGCTGCCTCAACACTGGCAACCAGGAAAACTGTCTAACGTGCAGAGCAATATCTTATATCTTCAGCAAATCATCAGATTTCTTTGGAGGCAAATTATTTCTCAAAGATTTTGTAATGAAATAAGTAAAATACCAAGAAACTGTTTCTGCAAATAATAACTAATCTGCAAACTGTGGTTGTTTACATGTGTGAACTATGATTTTAAAATATGCGTCATTAACAGTGCTCTCTATTTAGAGCAACAGATGAACCGAAAGCCATACGACAAACTACTGACCTATCACAAGCCATAACCATCTTAGACAATAATCCTTTCTGAAACGCAGTGCTGTGCGTACTATCGACGAGAATCCTGTGCTTCTGCTGAGAGCGTGTCAGTCGGACACTTTGTGGTTCGCATTACTGTGAGAGAAAAAAGAAATGTGTGGGCTTTGTCGAAAGAGAAACTACAGGGAGGAGGAGGAGGAGACAGACATTTTGCCTGTCAGAGACTGAAAAGAGGAGCATCAGGCCAACAACAGACAACTGTGGCTGTGAACAGACATATGAGTGCTTCCTAAATCAAAGCGAGGAAGGGGGTCACCCCGCTGTCAGGGAAGAGACAAAGACACAGCATGAGTGGAAGTGAAGCCACAGCTCAAGCTGATTATTGATTGTTACTAAAAGTGAGTGCTTTACCTACCTGGACAAAACAGTCTCAGCCTGCGTCAGAGGGGGAGCAGACAGTTAGCTCCTCTAAAGGGAAGAGGGAGAGGGAGCAATAGCCACAGAGGCAGAGAGCAGAGGGGAGGGGGGTTCCCTTTCTCTCTCTCGACCCGTCTCGTCGTCAGGCTGGCTGGAACAGCCATGGCGTTCACCTTTGCGGCCTTCTGCTACATGCTCACCTTGGTGCTGTGCGCCGCTCTCATCTTCTTTGTCATATGGCAGGTGAGTGGCTCCGTGCACACTGCAACACACTGCAACTAAAACGGGCAGAAGTAGAGCCTGAGAACGTCCACGCTCCATCCCACACAGGCAGACAAACACATCCACCTACACACAGTTGTACAACACTGACAGGAACACAGTACACACACACACACACACACACACACACACCAAGCAAGGAAACCACAGTGTAGTTGTTCTTATGTGTGACTATCTGACCTCTTCACAGCCACCAATGACACTTTGTTCCCTTTCATTTCAAACACTTTAAAGACATAATTAGTTGGATTATAATTAATCTTTTAGGTGGATGAAACGCCACAGAATTGGAGGAGAAGCAGGAGTCTGAAAAACACAGAACATTAAGTCTTAATTTGTACATTTATTTGATCTATTTCCACACAGCGACTTGAAGTGACCTGGTTTCTTGGTGGTTAATCACTAGTATAAGGAACTGGAGCTGACATTTGTATACTCCACAAACAGATTCCAGCTGGCTCCATCCTTCCACATTCAAGAAACGTATGACTGGCATTAAACAGTTCCTCAAACAAGGTGTTCAGGCTCCAGCAAACTGAATGTAATGAGTACAGGGAGGCGACAACACACAACGATGATAAATCTGCCCACCAGACTGTTGTGAACCCGTCTTGCCTGCGGCATTTTGAGTGGAATTTGCACAGATGTCGCTGGAGACCAGCGCGCTGGGTTTTCTGGTTACACAAGTGCAGACTCCACAAACAGTGGAGCTCTGATCTCTCACCTTTAACGTGCGATCCATGGAGGCGGGGACAATGTGAAATACAAAACGCATCATTATGAATATAAGACTTGAAATGACTAACATACCAATTGACTAAGTGGGTGAGACTATGAGTCAGTCAGTGTGTCTGTGTGTGAAAGAGACGGGGAGAAGCGTGTGTCTGGCTCAGCGCTCGAGCATGTGATTGAAACGCTTATCAAACTCCTCGTCCGTTCACCCCCTTCCCCCAGGCTGCTTCCACCAGGGGGGCACAGCACCCCAATTCTGTGTGGCTCTCCACCAATCAGAACGGCTGTGCACTGCTGTAGTAACCATGGTGCCCACATAGGGGCTCGCCGTGTCGCCATGGAAACTGCATCTGTTTACAACAGTGTGAAAGGAGGCGAGGGAGGGCCCTATAGACTCATATGGAGGGAATTACCAGTCAGATCCTGATGTTCACTTACCTGCAAATAATACCTGTTTTTTTCATTTTATTTATTACTGCTCAATGAACCATTAAAGTGAAGCTTGATGTTTAAGAGCGGAAGTGGCAGGTGGCCTTTATCCCAAGAATGATTAGTATTTTTATAGAGCTATTAATCAGGGGACGGAGAGAGAAGCGATCACTCATGCTCACCTCTCAGGGAGCAGTTAGATGATATCAGTGAAGTGTATCTGAACAATGACACTGTTTTCTCTACAGTATATTTTTAATGTGTTGCTAAAAAGGTCAAAGATGTAAGATTTGATATAGACTTCCTGTACCATAATCCTCTTATAAACTCAACAAAGCATCCATTTTTAAATCGTCTGTGTCATTAACTTTAACAACTTTTCCCCAAACATAACTTTTGATGCGCTCTAATTGTTTTAATCCTGCCAGAAAAATGCTAATCATTGCAAATGAGTTCCTTTGACGGCCATCTGTGTCTCCATGGATCTTCAATTTCTAATGAGAATTTTATAATCAGGCCCATTAAATACAGACTGGTCTCACAAGTTTAGAGGAGATGGAAATCTAGGAGTAAGGGTTGCATTGAAATCCACACTGTGACAAACCGAGGGGAGAATTTAAACCAGAATTTTAGCTCCTCGGTCATTAAGAAACTAATAAAGACACATGGTATGGACACAATAGCAGCTCATATACAGACTGTGCGTAATTATACGTGCACACATTAATCACCATGTGTGTTCAGGCAAAGTGAACAATGTGGCTGCAGCTGTACAGGATGTAGTGAGTGCGCAGCAGAATCAGCTTTCAGTTACCATCCCAATACAACACTGACACACAAAACAACACCATTTCCTAAGAGTGTAGTGCAGCTATGTCTTTTAATTACACTGTATGTGCATTACGTATACAGTATGAGTGTGCACTGGTATTCTGAAGGTAACTAAATGAAAACAAACACATCTGTTATTTTTCAGATCATCGCATTTGATGAGCTTCGCACTGACTTCAAAAACCCCATTGATCAGAGCAATCCCACCAGAGCGGTAAGAACCGTCCCGTCTCACCTCAGATCAAACCCCAACGTATTCACAGAGAAATCCCTTCTTTTCAGCTTCAAGAGGAAAGTCTCAGTGGTTTACACACTCCCCAATCTCATCCCTGTAATCATCAGAGAAACAAGCATCACTTAATGTAAATGAATGTTTTGTGATTTTGGATTTGGAATGAGACCTTTCATATGTTTTATTCAGCTACATTCAGCCTATCCATTCATTTTTCAACATCAAATATTTGCGATATTTTTGAAAACAATTCCTGCTAATCCGAGCTTCCAGGTGACTGCAACGGTGGCAGCCGGGCAGCGTTCGCCTTGAACACTCATTTACATGCAGATTGGGGCAATCAACCTTCTACAAAGACATCGGCCTGTTGGCTTAATCAGTTAAAGAGATTGATGTAAACGAAGCCGCTGTTTATACAGTGAGATACTGTGCTGTCGACACAATGAAGGAACAAGGTTTCACCATGACAAGAACAGACGTGTTCACTTGAGTCACACTGGAACATTTGACCCAAAGTAAATGCAAGTTCTTTGTCTTCTCTTCCTGCTGTGATGCTTATGTTTAATGGGTACATCTTTCTCTTTGTCTTTTAGAAACATAAAATAACATTACCATGAGTCAGTTCATTTAGCAAGTTAACAGCAGCCGTGAATGTCTTTTTCACAAGTTAGCTAATCATGCAGATCGCTGCATCTGAACTGCAAAGTGAGAGTGAAGAGGAGTGGGAGAGGAAAGAGACTGGAGGAGTGTGGAGGCGTACAAGCTACAGGGGGTGGACACACTGACTGCAACACCTGTAAAATACAAAGCAATCAAATGCAGCAGCTCTGGCATAAACACAGCTCTGACTGATCACTTCAACATGGATGTTATTCTTCCTCCTCGCATGAAGATGGAGAGGTGGTGTCTCTGACCGAGCGTCGTCGGATGTTGAACGTTACAGTCATGATAGCTCTTTGCACACTCTTTGCACACTCTTTGTATCGAGGCTGTTGTATTGGCTGGCATCACATTGTAAAGGTGTTTTTCAATCAATAACAGACAACCTGAACCTGTCATCGTAACTGATGTCAGCGTGTCAGACGAGCTCAGGAATAACACGATCTGCCAGGATGTGATGCCACCAGTCTCTCCCAAAATCAATAAACTGCAAAGCAGAATGAAGACTCAACATGACAGCAGGCTCTGATGTTAGCAGAGAGAAACATGTCAACAACAACAAAAGACCAAAAGCAGTAAATATCACAGAAGGACAAACTGGAAGAGGCTAAACGTGTGTTTTCAAATCAGGTTTATGTTCGGCCATGAATCACAGTCACAGTCTCAAAGGGAGACGTGTCGTCATTGTATGAAACACTGTGTTTGGCTGGTCGTCAAAAAGTGGAATGCAGATTTATTTCCTCTTGAAATGCCCTAAAAGATGAATCACCCTATAAACAGCAGAGCCACGTGGAGAGGACCCTCTTCAGACCAGATCACTAATCAAACCACATTCTCTGCCCTGCATTTGTTGCACTTTTATTCATTGTGCACATTGTGAAACGTCTCCTCAGTCTTTGATTAATGTCTTCACTTGTGTTCCTCTTGCTGGAACAATTAAATATTCAGAGTGAACTGGATGACCTGAGACAAATTGGGACACCTCAGGGAGGCTCCAGGCTGTGAAATCCAAGCAGATTTACTGCAGGAAAACAATTTACATGTACAATAGCAAACCATAAGGTGCAGAGAGCAGTCGCTCTGCTGGCAGGTCCAGGCCAGAGCTGTGCTGTTTACACTGTAAAGCTCAGCGCTGTGGAGGGAAGTGGTGCACAAAGCCAGCAGAAAAGAACAAAGTGTAAATAAACAATGAGGCTGGAGAGACAGAGATTCAGGGAAAATCCACTTTCAGGTCACAATGGGAGTTTGAATTTATGGCCACAGATTCATATAAAAGCTGCGGAGGCCTTAATACTGGAAGCTCCGGCTCTGTAATTAAGACAGATGCCTCAATACGTCAAATGAATGAGCATGAGAGTGTTTTCTGCTGAGGGTGGTGAATACAGCCCCAGACATACAGCATCCTCTCATGAGTGTTTGTCTCACAGAATGAATGAGGCAAACAAATGTCTGACAATTTGTTCCTGTGTTTACCTGCTCAGTCACCGGCCTGGTGCTGCAAACACATTCATCAAAGCAAATAAACCGCAGCAGAACATCTCATTTCCCTTCGCCGGCTAATCAATGGACACCCGAATAAAACATCAGCATAAGAGGCCCCCAGCTGCTGGACGGCAAACGGAGATGGATGACTTTCATTTCTGGAATTGATCATGGCGTCTTCCCTCACGGCTCACAGGAGACAGTCACAAGACAAACACGCCTGTCAAGGCTTCAGATGTGGCTGCTGCATGTTTGTGATGATGAACAGTCTGAATTGGGTTTCTTCACAACAAACACAACATTTATTAAATATTTTGAATATATAATGAAAAACTACGGAAGCCCTGAAAGGCAAGTGAATTTTTTTTTTCTGTTTTTGCGAGGATTATTTTTGAAAGTTTTTTTTTTCGTCTGTAAAAGCGCTGCATTGAAAGAAGAGTGAATTTATTATTTTTATATTTTATTTTATTTTATTTTTGCAGGATCATTTTTCCCATTTTTTTTTCCTTCTGTATAAAAACCCCCGAGAGGCAAGTGACCCTAGAAAAATGAGCGCCCAACAAAATATTTCTTCACTTGCCTCTCAGGGGTTGTTGTCACAGACAGAAAAAGCCTGAATAATTTTCCTCACAAAAAAAGAAAAAGACTTTCCTTTCAGGGATTCAGTAAAAAAACAACAGAGTTTAAGGTAAAAAATGAAATTTGTTGGTAAATTGTTATTTATAATTTGATATTAGTTGCTATGTCTTTTCTTTCTGTGCTTACACTGTGTCATGCTGGTCCAGGTGGAGGCGTGTGACATGTGCACGTGGACGCATCTTTACCAGACACACAGTTTATATTTAAGCTTTAAGTTTATCTGCATTTAATTAAAATCTCACTAAAATGTGTCAAACTTCCTCAGCTGAAACTTTCCAAAACAGAACTTTCTAAAAAACCTTTCTTCCTTGTGATTTTGAGTCATTGTTCAACATCCTGTAGAAGAAAAAACAAAGGATATAAAAATATACAGACTGTTAATCAGACTTTCTTTCTGTCCGCTCCACAGAGGGAAAGAATCCTCAACATTGAAAGAATCTGCAACCTGCTTCGCAGAGTGAGTAATATGTTTTTTCACCTGCTGCTGGTGGATGACTAAAACAGAGCGGCTTCAGACAACCATGACCATTTGTCCCTCTAACCATTGTGAGGACCATGACGCACACTGATTCATTTCACATGTAGTTCATCCCCACAAGTCACCATCACTGCCCTGCAGACACAGAAATGGAGAACGCTGTGTTTAGCTTTTCTTTTCTTTTTACATTTCAAAGCTTTCAGGAAGAGAACTCAAGGTCCCTAAAAGCTGCCATGCTATGGAGGCCATTTTGAAAGTGTGTGTGTTGAAAATGGACTCATATCAATAAATAAGCAGAAACCAATAAAAAGTTTGATTTATCAGAGAAGGTAAAGTGCTATCTGTGCTATCAGGGCCTATTTATTTCTGCACAGTACATAATTACATTACAAGGTTTGCTCTGGCTTCATTCTGCAGTTTGTTCTTCATCTGGGAAAAGATAAATGTTTTCATCATCAGACAGTATTTTTAAGATTAACAGTTACTCAGTTAAAAATGGCTGCCATGGGAATAAAGTCTATTAGGTTCAGGGTGAAAATGATTATTGGGAGTTTTATGTGAATGAAGCCACTGATTTGCAGATGTTTACTATCGACTGATAGTTTGATTTATTGATTAATTATTTTCCACAGTGGTGCACCGATCCATACCCACTCCATCACCTTATAAGTGAAGAAGAAATTAGATGGTGCACATTTTCCAATATATTTGCTGTAGGGATCAATCTTTTCTGGTAATCAGACTGCGTTGCCATTTTGCTTTCACTTTGTGTTCGTACCAGCCCAGAGGTTGTGTAGCTCCGCCCAATCAGAGGTGAGTATTTGTGAGTCTGCAGAGAAGCTGTGCTGACGGAGGCTTGGAGCCGTTTAAAGTGCATCATGTCAAAATACGAAATCTGACAGGGGTCACCTGTGGTTTTACAACCAGTAAATTTACTGTGTTTACAGTGGAAATCCCCTGTACACGACCTGCTCAGCACCAAACACCAGACAGACAAAGTTAGCTACTGGCTAGTGAACGTAGAAAAAATCAGAGATGAGGACACCTCGAAGAAGACTCAGTGATCTGAGTAACCTGACCCAGTCACGTCAAACTACATCAGGTTCTGCTCCCGTCTAAAAACCAGTCTTCATGTGTTTGAAGTGTCAGGTGTCAGCCGCGTGGAGCGTTAACACCGTGTGTGTGGAAGTGTTTCTAGTCTAGTATCGCAGCTGAGTGTTCGGTGTTTTGTGAGGAGCCGCTGCAGTGTGATTACCTCATCACTTCAGTGTCTAATGTGATGTGCAGACCTGTAACTGGACTTTCTGTGTCTGCCCCGGTTAGTTGGTGGTACCGGAGTACTCCATCCACGGGCTCTTCTGCCTGATGTTCATGTGCGCTGGAGAGTGGGTCACACTTGGCCTAAACATCCCACTGCTCTTCTACCATCTGTGGAGGTACAGTCCCATAACAGATGTCTGACAAGCTGCTGTTGGTGTAGTGGGTGAGTGACTGAAACCCTTTCTGCTTCTTCAGGTTCTTCCACCGGCCAGCTGACGGGTCAGAGGTCATGTATGATCCCGTCAGCGTGATGAACGCCGACATTCTCAACTACTGCCAGAAGGAGTCCTGGTGTAAGCTGGGATTTTATCTGCTGTCTTTCTTCTACTATCTCTACAGGTAAGAGTAAATTCACGATCTCTTCAGTTATAGCTTCAGACAGACATCAGAGCAGCACAATTACTCTTTTCTCCTTATTTTTTTCATCTGGTGCCACGGTCTATTTCCTGCTGAAGCATGGTCTATGCCTTGGTGAGCTTCTAACATGCAGGAGGTCTGGAGGGAAGAAAGGAAATATCTGTAAGACCCAGAAAAGAAAAGTGAATGGAGACATCAACTCTTCCTCTCTCCATGTATCCCTCCCTTCACTGGCTTGGACAAAACAAGAAGACCAATCTGAGTGATAATGTGAATGTAAAGGTGTCGCCTCCGCTGCCGACGGGCAGCTGGACAGAGTTTAGAAGGATGGAAGTGAAACAGAAAGAGGATGTTTGTGTTGCCTTTGACCCATTCTTTGATTTAACAATATGAAGGGCTGGAGTTTTCCCATGCTGCTCTTACTGATCCAGTCGCTCAACTCACTGTGAACCTCCAAACTCTTAGGCGCTGGATAACGAAATAATGCGTCTGTATTCTTTGAGTTTTCAAAACGCTCTCAAAGCAGAATTGTTTTGGTTTTATTCCATGTATTTAAGCTGATAGACACGTCTGATATAAAACAACTGCTTTGACTGTGTTACAGGAACATCAAACTGAAAAAAATAAAAACAGGTTAAATTGTGCAGGAGAACTTTAAAGCACTGTAAGAAAAACAGAAGGTGAAGCAGGGAAATAAAAGACTGATGTGTGCACACACGCTTTGAACCAGGATGAAGATGAAGCATAGACCAACGCCACATTTTGCTCATGCCAGCCTCGGCCAAGAGTCAAACTGAAACAACAAGGAATTAATCATAAGTTTGACTTTAACAGTCAATGCTTGTAATGTGCATTCAACATAAGTATGTCCATAGCTGTGAGGACGTATTTTATGCTACATTCTAGGTTCATGCTTTCTGAAGAGCTTCACGCTCAGACATATAATGCCAAAAGTTTATATCTGAAAAACATTGTGCCAAATTTAAAAAGTCAATGAGGAGAAGAATGATGAGGCTTAGAGAGAGTCTGCAGGATCTTCATGTGCAGGCCGAGGCCTCGTCTTTGTTTTCACTCGTTAACACGTTTCATTTGGTGCAATGTTTTTTTTTACTTGAGAAAAAAGAAAAAAAAACTTAGTTCTGTGGTATCTTTGTGTGCAGGGAGCGCCTTATTCCTATTTCCAGTGAAGTTTACTCTTAGTCATCCGCATTTATACTATAGTCATTCAGTCATTTTAGCACAGCAACTTTTCTCTATGATATGAGGTAGAATGTAGAAATCTCATGTACAAAAAGCAATTAAAAACAGCAAACTAGCAATGTAATATGATTCATGAGACATATCGATGCAGTGTTATTAAGTGTATGTAATAACAATGAGTAGGACGCAGGTGACAGATGAGACAGTAATGACTCTATGACACTGTCTCAGTAATTTCAGAAGTGTAAAGCCAGTGAAGTCATCTCAATACGTCTGCAGTCATATATCACAGTTTCAAGGGACAAGTGTAAGACGACGCTCATGTTGCTGATGACCAAGATTTGTAAACAGCAAAGCCTTTCCTCAGCTGGTGCTGCCTTTGCTATCATGTGTTCATAAGTTTGATCTATTTGTAGATAAGTGATGGTTCCCGTGTGATTTTCAGTAAAAAAAAAACAAACAAAACAAACAAAAAAACAAACATTAACCCTGGAGCCTGAGAACAAACTGCGATGTTTGTCACACACCGGCTCCACGTGTAGTAAATGGTGGTGATGACACGTCTGGTACATTAACTGTGGGACTCACATGTGTTGAAGTCATTTCTATTATGTTAAAAGACTTAGAACAATTCACACCTTAACATGAGCTCACATGATGAACACTGACATTCAGGACTTTTATTCTTCTTAAATGGGCAGAATATGTATTAATTTATAAATCATTTTGCTGTACATGAGTGTATTAGCAAGATATGAAACTACATTTTCACTGGAAGCACATATGGGTGCTGATATTAACTGAATAAAATATCATTATAAAGAACAAATCTCATGAAAAGACTAAAACCAACATGTTAGTGCATCTGTTCCTGACTCCCCCACCCAGTCTGTGGCACATACTCTGTTCTACTGAAGAAGTAAATCTTTAAAAACACTTCACACATCACAAACATATTGTTCAATATGCTTAATAACCTCCTGAAATCACTTGGCGTTTTTAACAAACATAGTGCACTTCTTGGGGACTATTTTCAGCAGTGGAATAATGTGCATTTGTCACACCAGTTTTTATGGCAGCAGGACAGTGTATCAGAAAACCACAGTGCATGTGCTTTTGCTACACAGGGACGATCAATTTAATGTTGGCTTTGGTCTTTTTCATCAGATCTGTTGACAAGGAGAAAAATATGGAATATCTCCAGACTCATCCTTTAAATAAAAATTTGATTCCCAATATAAAACTTACTGTGATGCAAAAAAAAAAGATGCATACAAGACTTTCAAAATGATCTAAATTCATCTAATTGACAAGGTACATTTTGAAATGCTGCACACTCCAGGAAGCTTCTTTTCTTTTACTAAAATAAAATGTCATGAGGCGTCTGTATCAGGATTTCAAACCATGTCAGTATGTGACAGAACCTCCATGATTTCTACAGAAATTAGATCCCACTCAATTAGGAACCTCTGTAATAGAGCTATACACACACACACACACACACACACACACACACACCACACACACCTCATCTGTCATTCACAGTCCATTTCATATCAAGTACAAATGGAGGGTAAGGGGAAGAAACTCAACCTGGTTCTATGATTTGAATTTCAACCATTCACTTGACTGAAGCAACTTTAATAGTCTGTCAGAGTTCATGAAGACAAAGTCGACAGTACATGTTGTGCCAAATGACGTTCCCATGAATGACACTGAGACCTCAAAACTCTGCTAACGATGTGAGTGTGTTGAGTCTGGACAATCACTATAAAAGCACAGGATCACGAGGAAAAGGAGGAGAAGCGCAGCTCGGTTGAATGTCATTATGTAGTTGCTCTAAACAAAGCATTTTAGAAAATTGTATTTAAGTATATCTATTTGTATCTGTCTTTTATACATTTATCATTAATGTACGCTACAGTAAATTTGGTGGATTACTTTATATTTATTAGGTTACACGATGATGTACAGCGATTCACATGCAGTATTCTAATAAAACAGTAATGCCAAAATGATCATCTACAAGTTTCTTATTTCCTGCCCGTCTGTGAGGACGTGGCGCTCGGAGAGAAATGTAACTCTGAGGATGATGAGGCGAGGACTCTGAGTGGTGCAGGAGACATGCAGCACATTGAAAGCTGTGGAAAATCAGCTGCATTTAGAAGTGGTTTCAGAGACACACTATTCACACAACCTCTTAAAAGGCACAGAAATAACTGAGCTCTATGAAAATGCTCCACTGATGTGAGAAGAGCTGGAGTGGAGAGGCGGCAGAGAGAGAGGATGATAGCCCTTCATTAACGTCTGTACCTCCAGAGTACTGACACTGAAACATTACAGGGCGCTGGGTGTCTGTTCCACTGACAGCTCTCAGCTGACAGGGTTCATCACCACAGCAAGAGATCACTGATGAAAATGTGACTGTGGCTCTTATACATGTTAAATTTTGTGATTCTGCTCAGCGAGATGTTGGGACATGTGGAAACAGGAAGCAGCAGAAAATGCTGAGTATTTCTGCAGGGACTCTTCTGCAGGGTGTGTGAGGTTTGCCAGGTTATCACTTGTCTAAATAATGATTCAGACAGAAAACAGAGTGACGACGAGGCTTCAAGCTGGCGTTTTCCCTCTGTTTGAAAAGGACATATCATTCCCTGCTGTCGCCATGGAAACTAAATTGTATTAGAGATTCCTGTTGACTCACTCTGAGGCTCTCACTCAAAACAGAAAAATCCAGCTCAAGTTGCTGTGCATGCCTGGCAGCGCTGCTCCTCTGCACATTCATATCATCCAGTTTCATGTATGTAGTCATGACAACCCCAACCCTGATGCCTCTATACACGACACCTCCTTATGCCAGGATACAGACACGCACGCACGCAAGTCGCTCGCTCACTCACAACACATGCATCTGTTTCTGGTTCTGTCTCATCCCACGGTTCACACTGTTTCACACTCTTCATCCCGGGCTCTTCCTCTCCCAGCACCCTCCACCCCCATCACCGTCTCAGCACCTTTCCCCCCTCTCTCCTACGTCTGTGCTCTCAGAGAGACGTTGCCATGGAAACTGGCTACAACTGATGGCAGTGAAACGTCACGATTGACATACACAATTGGCAAGCACACGCACATGCAGAGGTGCACACACACACACACACAAACACACACACACACAGAAGGACACACATTCTGCTCATTCATTATTATGCAAGGCACTCCGCATGTTATCATGGCTGTACAGACATACATACAGTATATAGGAAAACCATGAGGACTAATGTTACGGTTGTGCAGTCGATAAGTAAACATGTAATCCAAGTTTGATGTGAAGTTGTGTTGGGGGATTATCACAACAACAACAAGGAGGCAGGAGATACTGAGACGTGATGACACAACAAGCAAAGCTGAACTCTTTCAATTAAACAAACAGGTTTAATTGAAAAGGAAGAAGGAGAAAAGATGAAATAAATAGTTCCTTCTTGGCCTGTTTCATCTGCACACTCACATTCCTGCTGAACACTGAATGAAAGGCATATTATCATTTTATACATTTACTCTCTTTTCACCTGAACATCTCCACATTATTCACAAACCAGCAGGACTCACTAAATTCATTTTGTTTGATCTTTTTCTTTTTAGATCATTTACATTTTGTCTTTACAAAACTGAGACGTTGTGATTAATTAGTTTCTTTTTCATCCTACAAGTGAAAGAGGAGCAGATGTGCTGTTAGTGTCCAGGAAGGTGTCAAACCTGTTCACGCTTTGTGTTTCTATTTGGACGGCGGCTCGTCGGTCCAGACAGAGACGTGAGCGTGACTCACTCTGACTGTCAGCTGCTGTCTCATCTATAAACACACGCATCGCTTTCATTCGGAACTAAACCTAAAGTTCAGTTGCAGTTCTGAACATCACAACATGTCATTCATCAATTATGTGCAAATTATTCTATAAAACAAATTTGAAAATTTGATCTTCAAAATGTGTTTATTGCTTCAATGAACAACAGACAGTTATTTAACTGTGAGACAACAGACGAGTGTGATACGGGACACGAAGGTTGTTGATGGTTGAATTGCTGAGGCAGTTTTAAGGCTGTTTTATAAAAGGAGCATTATTCAGTTGTAATGGTCTTTCTCACAACTAATTTTAAGATTAAATTTTAAGATCAAATCACAGTGTATTTTTTATGAATGAGGCCCTGAGGCTTTTATATCTGAGGTTTCTGCTGCTCTCCTTAATGATCATGACAGTGTCTAATTTTACTCAGACTGCAGTAAAAAAGACACATTCAACTGATTTCAAGAATATTTAAGTAGTTTGGGCAGAAGCCTAATGACGATGTGGAGTCTGCAGCATGGAGATTATAAAAACTTCTACAGGAGCCTTTAGCAGCTTAATGAAGAACGCTCAAACAAAATGGGAAAGAGGGTAATTTAATGATCACACAGGAGAAATGGGAGGAGATATTCAAACAGTGGAAAACAACAAGCTTTCAGTATTGATGAGACTTTAACTGGAAGAGTGTTATTTGTTTTTCTGTGCCCCTCCCAACAAGACGTCTTGTTCAAATCAGACTGACTGCTGCAGAGCTTGAGGGAGCAGAGATGCAAATCACTCTCACAGATTTTGAAGTTGTTCCTCTGCGGCTCCATTCTGGACTAAAAACACTTTTGTTCACACAGAATTAATTTGAGTTTTGAGCCGATGTATTTGATTAAACTGGAGAAACTTGAACAGAGGAAGACGTTGATGTGAATATTGTTGGTGGCTTAAAAGAAATCCCTGATTAAGAAATGGCCTCAAAGTAACTTGATGCATGGATTAATTAATGTAACGGACAGAATCGGTTTTAACTTGAGAACCCAGAGAGCTTCAGCTCAGCTGTCTACAACCGGACAAAGTGGACGACAATCTTCAGACCAGACTGTGTATTCCAGTTCTCCATTGTTTATGTATGTGGGTCTTCATAGTGTTCATTCGGTTCACTCTCTTTAAAATTCTGCTGCATAAATTTGTCTTAGTGTTTTTTTTTACTTTCCTCTTTGATTTTGTTGTGAAACATTGAATAATTCGACCTCTTTGAACAGATATTTAAATGAAGTTTAGCAAGTAAACTTTTTATAATCTAAAATCTAAATTTGAGAAGTAACTGTATAGAGCTGTCAGGTTCATATGGAGAAGTTGAAGTATAAAATAGCATGAAATGGAAATACTCATGTAAAGGAAAAGCGCCTAAAAACTATAAAGTACAATACTTGAGTAAATGATGGGACTTTATAGATGAAACGTTAGATTGTGATGAGATTAGTCTTTAATAACTGACTAATAGAAGGACAGCAGATTTCACTATGCACAGAATGAACAGGGGAAAAATAAAACATAGCTCTGCACATAAACATACAACCATATAAAAAGAAGCATATGTATTAATTCAGCATGAGTCCAGCCATGGCATTATAAAAAGCACATTCCTAATTAGCACTTAGCGCATGAAAAACAACACAAAATAGCCTGAGCGCTGTGTAGGCGAGGCCGGAGGCCAACTGTACTGTAAATGCATCTGCAGACGGCTCAGTCCTCTTCACTGCATGTGAGAGGAATATAATTTGTACTGTAAATGCAGGGTGACTTATAATTGAAGAGGACAAATATGATGAGCAATAGCTTTAGACAAAACGTCATTGGCTGCTAATAGAACAAACATACTCCTGCATTGAAATGGCGTATGAACCAGGTGTCTGGCTGTAATGACGGTCCATCATAGAACATTTACTTCTTTGTAAGCACCTATTCAAAAAAAGTGTCCTCAAGATGATGCACCAGTCCATTAACAATAAAACCACCTGTCACCTCTCCTCCGCAGTGACTCAACCTGCTCAGAATGCAGCTTCAAAAAAGGAAACACTGCTTTAAAGCTGATTGAGGCCATTTTCCAGGAGCCTTTGACGGCATTTCATTGTACTAATACACTCAATGTACTTTTTGTTCCTTCAGAGCAATTTAGAACAGAACATATTCAAAGCCGAAGTCTGACAGATGTTAAAAAAGCCCAGAGGCTTGGTGAACATCTGCTATTAACGCCTGTATGCTGGAGAGAGGATCCATTTAAACAGGTTGGAAAAGGTTATTAAAAAAGTAACCCAGCTATTAGCTGGTATCTCTACAGGCTAATAGCTGCTCTGCTCTTTCAGCTGTCTGTCACACAGATTCAAGCCTTCACATAATGGAAAAACTTTTCTACATATATAATTCAAAGCAATGACATTTCCCACAATGCTCAGGGAGGTTCAGATATTTGTCTGTCCAGGATGAAGATACATGATAAAGTGCTGTTTTTTTTTATCTGTTTATTTCAAATGTGTTTAACAGGCAACAATACACTTCACCAAAACAAAGACACTGTAAAAAATAACACGGTAAAATGAGGTGACCCAGTGTTTTTGGATTAAAAAAAGGCACTGATCGATGTTTCCCACTGGGTTCTATTTTTCGGTTGTTTTCTCATTAAAAATAAAAAGGGTCATCTTGTTTTTTTAATGAGGAAAGGCTCAGAGCTTTTGCCTTATATGCTGAGACACTTGTGCACAGAACAAGAGATGTGCACTGCAGCCTGACTCTATCTATAGCAGCTCATCGCGATCTGTGGCTGTGAGGTTTCAAAGAGTTAGAAGTGGCGATCCATCATTCTGTAACCGGACTCACGAATGAAGGCTGATTAACGTCGTGAGCTCCCAGCAGATTCCCAGTAGCAGCACCAGTTACGATTTGTGATCCATGTAAATGAAAATGGACTCACATCTCAAGTTATTGCTGGGTTTGTGTAGATTTGCAGAGTCACGAGGATTTGGTCCGGTTCCGCCCGTCTGCTTTCGTTCTCAGTAGATATAAGGGAAGATCCTGTAGGGGACGCGCCGACAGTACGTGTCCCACGCCAGTCCGTATTTGGCCCTGCACTGTCTCTCATCACGGGCCTCTCGGTGAATCAGCAACACGGTGAAATATATGACGTAGAAGTACGGCAGCAGATGTGAGAATCCTGAAGAAAAGAGAAACACACATAAAACATTATATCAAAGAAAACTACAAAATATTTATGATTCACTGATGAATTTCAAATGAGCATCAAAACTGAGGGAAACTAACACCTTTCACTAATGAGATGAGTGTTTATGATGTGAATTACATCGAGAGTAAAATCCGCCTCTGCACTTTTTATTCCTCCGCGTCTGGCGACAGTCAGAGCCGCCATATTGTTTTCTGGTTGTCTGTCTGTCCGTCCCGTTCTCGTGGAAACAACGCCTTGATGGAATTTCTTCAAATTTGGCACAAACATTCATCTGGACTCAAGGATGAACTGATTAGATTTTGGTGGTCAAAGGTCAGAGGTCACGTTTTAATTTCAATCATAATGTTCATTGTGTTGATTCATCTCGGTGGTCATTTTTTGCGGCTCTCGTCTTTCCGTCAGTGTTTCTTTCTGCAGACCACTGTGTGAACACTGTTCCTTTCTCACTGCAGCTTTCATCTGTCTGGAATATGCCAGTTTTTTTTTTATATTCCGAGTGCATAATTTAGCAGTTGATGACTTCTGCAGCAGCAATTAAGGCAGAAACAGCTGTACATCTCAATTACAAAGGCAGCTACAAAAGTGAGTCACATAAAGTTGAATACCAATGAGCACTATGTGTCAGCTGTAACAAAAGTCTGACAGCCACCATTTTTAGGAAGGATTCATGGGAACATGAGGCAGTTTACAGGGGAACAAAGACAGATTGTTGCGGCCTTCATTTATTCTGCATCAGTATTAAACACAGTATAATTACGTTGTGAGGACAGGAAGGAAATCTGGAAAAAAAATCACAATGGCTGGAGCTGGTTTGATACAACCACTATGTCTAGAATAAAACAGGTGCTTGATGCTGAAAACCTGAAGCCTTTAAACTGACTATTTAAATGAATGAACACAACTGAATCTCAACAAAACCGCAGGCACAAGTCAGAGTGCAGTGATATATGTTTCAGCTCCACAGTTTGTTTTTCAGATCATGTCATTAAAAACACCCACAAATCTGTCTATTCTAATGATAAATGTGACTGGATATGATTACTTCACCCACACTTTCTACTAACACCTCTCCGGGCTTGTGTTATGTCAGTGCGGCCTGTAGGCAAAAACGAGCCTCACAGTGGCTTTTAAGCTGATGCCTTACCACAGGGCAGGGACCACGCCAGCGCCATCAGCAGGTCACCGAGGTAATTGGGATGACGAACGAGACCCCACCAACCGGACACCAGCAGCCGCTTCCCTGTTGCTGTGGCGATGGTCTCCAGCCCTGAGAACAAGTCAAAAATATAATTTGCAAGTCACCTCAGAGATCACCTCCACATCTCCCTCGCCACTCTGAGACAAAGAGGAAATTAATTTAATCTCTTCTTTATATGTACAGCGTGAGTTGGGACACGTTATTAGAAATCAGATGTAGAAAGAAGCGAATATACGTTCATAGAAAATTAGAAGAAAAACTGACTTGCAACGCTCGGATGTGAAGGGTCTCGTCTGAACTGGTTCTTCTGCGAGTTGGACTTTCTGAAAATATAATATCCAATACCTGATGGCAAAGAGAAAAACATGAACATCACCATAGTTAAACATGAAACACAACACTTTACAGCTGTGTGAAGAAGAGCTGTCACATGATTACCATTCAGTGCTATTATAGCTGCGGCTCCGAGTGAACTGAGGGCCTGCGGGTGCACGACCAGGAAGGCTGCCTGCAGGCCGTATGTGAAGGGGACCCAGGCCAAGTCTCCAAAGACCAGCATGAAGCCAAAACCATCATGCACAATGTCCATGGTTGTCAGAACAGCCTCCTGTTATGACACAGTGGAGCATGAAATTAACTCAAATAATAATAGTTAAAAGTACAAAGACAGAAGGTTAAAATCTCTGGCGCTGTATTCGGTGTCCTCACCTCGTTCCACAGAGCGTCTGCCACGTACAGCAGCTGGAAACTGTTGACCAGTATCATGGCGAGGGAGGGGGAACCTCGAAGCTCCACCTCTTTCATCAGCATGCCGAGGTTTATGACCACCTGAGAGGAAGTGATCATCACTAGTCAAGTTAGTTTTGTTTCACCTGCACATCCCAACTACCGTCAGACGAACTCATCCAGTGATGAAGTGAGTCAGAACTACACACAGTTGATTAAGCATCTAATCACTGCAGCTCTAGTGGTCACCTGTGTTTTTTTTTCTTTGCAAAGTGACACATGATCAAAACCCCACTGCTGAAGCTGCAGTATTTTCCTGAGAGCAGGACCCTCAGTGGCCGCGCTCATCCCACAGACAGGCGCCATCAAATAAAACATTTTCTATTTATAGAAAAAGTCAAGCAATGCTCCTGTGACTTGAGAACACATTGCTGGTGTAGAGGTCCATATGTTGGGATCATGAAAACTCTGTCTGTTGTATGTCACTGCATTGTGAAATATTGTTTTTCATTGTGTTTGAATGAAGACTACAAGTTGTCTTGTGTGTGCTGGGCGACAGGATGCTTCTGGAAAAGTCATACCACCAGAATAGATGATAAATCTAAATGATAAATCGCACTAGACTATAAACGTTTCAAGAACTTTCAATAACAGGCCTGTGAGTCAAACTGTGCTCTTCTACATGACGTTGATTTGATTTAAGATCCAAGAAATCCTGTTTGGAGTCATTGATCATAATTTTCATGCAAACCATTAAATAAAATTTGGGGCTCCAAAAAACATTTAAAATGTTGATTATTTGGAAGATTAGCAGCAACTGTAAGATGCTGAATGTTAAAAGTAAATTGTTTTAACATGCAACAGGAAATGAAAATCTCCCACACACTGTCTGTGGCCAGTTGGTGGAAGCTTTTTCTGTCCTCTCCTACGCTCATGGCTTTAAAGCTTTCAGATGTGCAAAGGTTTTACTGTTTACACTGTAAATACAGAGAAACAAAAAACACTTGCAATAAAGGACTCATTACATTTCCCAGCATGACTCAGTCCTTTCACTGTCTATCTTGTCTTTTGTGACTAGTGAAGTTAAGGAGAGACTTTTGTTTTAATTCTTACTTGTGACTCTCACCGGAGAAATCTATTTTCTGTCTCACTTGGTCTGATGACTCAGACACAGATGACGATGTTCACCCCGGTCCTCCAACAAATCTCTCACTGTGTCAGGTCATCAGGGAGAAAAGTTTCTGATTCTGTGTCAAATTGTAGTGGACGGTCAGGGTGAGCAACATCGCCACCTGTTGGTCTTCCTCTCTCATACCAGTGTTAATTAATGTTTGCAAGTTTCTATCTTAATTATTCAGACCTAAAAATAAAGGGAAAGGTTACAAAAGTATTTTGTTTTAAACAGTTCACTCTAAATGTTGCAACAGATTTAGATATACAGTATATGAGTATATATATATATATATGTTTTACTGCACTGTGAGAAAATGAAAGCTGTGGCCACATGTTCTGTGTAAAATGTAAACGTGTTGGAAGAAGTTCATTAAACTGCTCTTGGTGTTTCGACGATGAAAGTTCAGTGTCTGGATTTTCAATTGATCAGTTCAATCCTGCACGTCAACTCACCCAGCCAATCAGACCCGGTCTGAGCTCACAGAAATATTTGAGGTCAAAGTTTCCGATCCGAGGATTTAACTCCCGTCCGATGAAGAAGTCATAGAGGGGATTTCCTGAACAAAACAGAGGGATGAATTTTTAAAAAAGCAACCCTCTTACTTTGTCTAGAGGCACATAATGTGAATAAAAAGTGAAGGAATTAATATCAACTCTTATCAGGTGTCATGTCACTGACTTTGTCCCCTAAACTAACAATCCATTAATCATCAATTAGCTAAAACCTATTCAGTCAAACTGTTGAGCCCAGAGGTGCTTCGAGCTAAATGCTAACAGCCTCGCAATAACGATGCTAACATGCTAACATGATGTTTGGCCAGTGAAATGTTTACCATGTTCACCACCATTTGTTTAGCGTGTTATCATGTTAACATTTGCTAAGTATCACTAAACTGTCAACCATCATTGGCTTTGAAGGAACTTGGTTATAAAACAAAAGAAGTCACTAGCGTGGCTAAAAATGCTAAACACCTTGTTACCATCCATCTGCGTAGCCACTGGATTCATTTATTTTGCTTTCTCTGTCCTATAGTCTGTGTAAATCATGCACGCGCCTATTTTACATGTCAAATTATTTTATTTCATGGTAACTGACTTGAAAAAAAAAGTTTCTTTTATGCCTTCTTGCCGGCGACAGCCAGAGCAGCAGCCATACTGTTTTCAGGTTGTCCGTCCGTCTGTCCCATTCTTGTGGACAGGATATCTCATATACGCCCTGACACAACTTTGTCAAATTTGGCACAAACATTCACTTTGACTCAAGGATGAACTGATTAGATTTTGGTGGTCAAAGTTCAAGGGAATCCCTTCACATTTCCACTGGTATTCAAGGATGAACACAAAACACTTTTTAGCCATTACTCAAGACTTAACACGACAATTGTGACAAAATATCACACAAATGTTTCATATTTTATATGACTAAACAGGGATGTAACCTGAAACTTGTCTGAGCGGCGGAGGCGGACAACCATGAGGAGATGAGAGACAGACAAGCGCGAGGCACCAACATCTAGTTTTCTATTTTTTTTAAGTTTGACATCATGGCACTGCAAAAAAAAAACGCTCAGCTCACTTGAAAGAGAGTGTTCACTTTATGCCTGATGCCCGCAGGCTGCTGTGGAGCTTGGCTGGTAGATAGTCCCCCATAGGAATACCAAAATCCTCCACAAACAGTAAAGCAGCCCTACAGATGCACGCTACATGACCAGTAGCTTTATTTAAACAGTAGTTTAGGGTGGATTCTTCCTTTAATGATGAAGCTCAACTCTCACCTGTGTTGCCTCCCAAAGCGAGAGCATGGGAAGGTGCCCAAAAAGAGCGGATGTAGAGGTAGACGGAGAGCAGGAATGACACTGCTATTGCACACACTGCCAGAGGCAACAGCAGCTCAAACAGATACCCAAGAGGAGCCCCGAGCCCCAGCAACAACATCAGCAGCACACCACTGATGCACAGGCCATGAAAACCTGAGAGAGAGAAACAAACAAAACTAAACGCTGTAGCCTGGGGCAGAGAGATATGTAGACTGACAGAGGCTGGTATTAAAAACAACAGGTAAAAGTTGGAAAGTGGGATTTCAGATTGTGTAACTAAAGTAAACTTTAGCTCAAGGTCAGAGTGGGCAGAGAGAGACAAGGTTAAACTAAAAAATAATAATAAGAATCTCCCTCAAAATAAAATGTAACAGTGAAGCTTTAAAAATGCAAACACAGCATTTACATTCAAAATGTGTGTAATACACAAACATTACAGCTATTATAATATTACTTTACAGCACTACTTTACTATATAAACCATGTCACACTTAAGTTATGACTAACTTTAAAACTGTTCCTTTAACACATCTAGATTAAATCCAATATATATATATATTAAAAAAAAGAAGAAGAAAAAGAAACACAAACGTGATGTGTTGTAACTCATGTTTTTACTAATCAATACCATTAAACCCAATCATACCATTTATGGGATACTTGAGGCGTGTTCCATCCCTCAGCACTAATCCTTCAGACACCTGCAGACAAATGTACTCATCTTAAATCTCAACACACTGATTGCACCCTGCATATATATTAACAACTGGAAGAGGCAGAAGGTCAGTCAGAGCTGATTTAATTTTTCCCATTGGGGATTAATAAAGTCTTATCTAATATTTGGGTCAAAGATCAACAAAAACAAAACTGTACAACTCATGTGCAGCTTTGTGCTTATATGTATATTGCATGTCATTGTGCTAAGGTGTGGTGATGTATATTACATTTTTAGCATGTCAAAAGCAAATACAATGATGTGTTTGAAGCAGCAGTCAAAGGCAAATTCACAGCGCCATTATCTTGTAGTTGAAGTCGTGGTCACAATGCTCAGCGGTTTAATAACTAATTTTGTTACTTTTTTAACTACAATTTACTTGAAATAATCAATTGTAAGAACAATTACATGATATCATATGATCATATAATATAATTCAATAATATCTAGCCCTGAACCAGACTGATGAACGTACCTTCCCTACTGGCGTCAAATAGAGGAGGGCGTGCAGACCGATCCATCCCAGCAGAAGCACGGGGGCCAGAGGCTCCCACAGCTGATCAGCGGAGGGGAGGGGAGGAGGCCACTGGAGAACAGAGGCCTCAGGGGATCGACTCACACAGATCAGGAACAGCACCGTCAACGGAAGAAAGATGGGAATACATACGGCACCTGGGACACCAATACAGATTGAAGTGAGACGACAGAGCAGCAGCTAGAGGCACAGAAGATGTAACCTGAGTGAAACAGCATCACATGGAATAATGGAGCAAATCTGGCCAGTGAGACGATTATATCAGATTAATATCACAAATGTATGTTAACTGTGAGTAATTAAAGAATCTCAAACAACTGCAGTTAGAATCTGTCCTCATGGCTGCAACAAAACTCCTGCTTCAGTTCAGTATCGTCAGATCAGTCAGAGCTAAACGTGATTTTACTGTGATGATGATTCAAGGAACACAACAGGAAACAAAACACAACCAATATAAACACACACACACTCTCTCTCTCACACACACACACAGAAGCTCATTTCATTTCATGTCTGCAACGACAAATTTGACTCTGGTGATGAAGGTGTGATGAAGAGTCCTGTTCTTTCTGTGAGAGATTCATCATCCTTTCATTTTTACAGTAGCAACAGTTTTATGATCTACCAAGCATTAGATAGATAGATAGACAGATAGACAGATAGATAGATAGATAGATAGATAGATAGATAGATAGACAGATAGATAGATAGATAGATAGATAGATAGATAGATAGATAGATAGATAGATGGCTTTGATATACTATGCATGTTATGTTATTTCTTACTTGTTGTATTGGAGCAAAACAAGATCTAAATAGGAAATTACAGTAGATATATGAGGCAGTTTCTTAAACTAACTAATAAAGCCATACATTGTTTTTCATGTTTTTTGACATATTTGTTATTCCACTGTTAAATGCACATTTATCAACAACAATATCTGTAATTTATTTAATTTTGACTTTAAAATCTGCTCTGAATTTTTATAGTGTATTACATGTAAATTTGTCTGGAAACTTTAGCGCCACTTTTTTTTTTTTTTTTTTTTTTTTTTTTTTTACAGTGCACCACCTTTTATTTCTTCCTTCCTTTCTTCCTAAAATCAGTTTTACTCACTAAGAAACACATGAAACTCTTTAAGACGTTTCACCTTCACTGCAGTTTGTACCTGTGGGACAACACAGGGTAAAGCAGGACTGTAATAGTCCTGCACGCACCATTTGTAAATATGAGTATGAAGAGGTGACACATGGTACACAGTGCGGTGGTGATGGTAATGAAAAGGCAAAAATCATAAATGTAAAATGAATAAAATGAAAGTGAAGCTTCGAGGCGGCACCTGGGAAAGACGCTGCGCTGTGACTCACCCAGGGTTCCTCCAAACTCCCTCTCTGTGTCGTGTGAGGATCTGTGTTTGGCTGCTTGACTGTTCGGCCTCATTATTGCTCTCCTGTGAAAAGACAGGCTGATGTAGTTCAGTCAGAATAAAGACATCTGAGGAACAAATAAATACAGGGATTACATGGTGATAAAAAAGACAGAAGTCACACACTCTTCTGATAATGTCGGGTTGTTATTTCAAAAAATGAATGAATCATATCTGACAATTACTATTATTATAATAATCCTCAATTTATTCTGCAGTAAAACGTAATAATTAACTTCTGACTCTTATATATTAACACCCAGTGTTCTTCTTTAAACAGGCTGTAAATGGTTCCAGCGTGACCTCTGACCTCAGCACAGTGTGAGCCTCTTTACAAATGAACATAAATCCTTGATAACAGCAGTGGTGCAAAGTAACTCAGTACGGCCCTGAAGTATTTGTGCTTTATTTACTTATTTCAAATTCATGCTATTATTTACCTTATACGCCACTCCACAATTAACACATCTCACAGCTACAGTTAGCAGTGACTGTGATTTGACATATTTTACAAAATATACGATCAGCCGAGATAATATGATGCATTATTACAGATTATAGGCCACGCATTCCTACACAGGTATTTCTAAAACTGTACAACTAATAAAGAAGGATGGTGAGTTCAAAGGAGCTTCACTCAGCCGGCTCTATTAAAATGCTTCTTAAACACCAGTGATAATTACCAACCCACTAATGTAACACATTTAAAACTTTGAAAGGCCTTCTACTTTTGATAATAGCTACATTTGCTTACAATACTTGTATACTTTTACTTTAACTTTAGTAGAATATAGAAAGGAGGGCTTTTACTTGTGGAGTAATTGTACATGATGGTAATTCTACTTTTACTAAGTCAAGATTTGAGTACATTTACCCCTTACAGTCTTCTGTCTGTATATCTACTATACTATACTCTACTGTACTGTACTAATACTACACTGTACTACACCATACTGTATTATACTATACCGTACTAATAATATACTCTACTACACTGTACTACACCATACTGTATTATACTATACCGTACTAATAATATACTCTACTATACTGTACTATACTATACTATACCACACTGTACTATACTATACCGTACTTATACTATACTATACTGTACTATACTACACTGTACTATACTATACTATACTATACTATACCATACTAATAATATACTATACTATACTGTACTATACTATACCACACTGTACTATACTATACTGTACTACACTGTACTAATACTATACTATACTGTACTATACTACACTGTACTATAATATACCGTACTGTACTGTACTATGCTATACTAATAATATACTATACTATACTATACCACACTGTACTGTACTATACCGTACTAATACTATACTATACCGTACTGTACTGTACTATACTGTACTATACTACACTATACTCTACTAATACTACACTATACTGTACTATACTGTACTAATACTATACTATACTTTACTAATACTATACCATACTATTCTGTGCTGTACTGTACTATACTATACTGTTTACTATAATGTAGAGGCTTCAGACAGTGGGAATGCTACAGAGCAGCTCAGAGACTGAATGTGAAAGGAAGAACATCTCTGCCTTCAAATACTTTAAGGAAACTCTAAAAACATCATCCGACACAATAAATAAATAAATTAAAATGTTATTTTCACACAATGTGAAATAATTTACATTTACATTACAAATTTTGTTGATTTGTAGAGGCTACTGGTATTGTATCATTGCGGCTGCTGTGTTAAATCACCAAGACAAAGTTCAGGTCGCTGTTAGTTCCTGTGTCCACGCTGTGACTCTTGTTATGAAACACCTTTACCTGACGATGCTGAGATGATGTGAGCGCGGGAGACGCGGAGGCTTCGCGGTAAAACAGCGTCTGTAAAGAGTGAAAGATTGCTTGTCTTGTAGTACAGTTGGTACAGTGTCTTACCGGTGTGTGACACGGAGCTGCAGACGGGACTGTGCATCAGTGCTACTCCTGAACATCCATCCAGCAGCATGCAGAAGGACACGCCCCCGGCTCACGTCTTCCAGCACGGAATCGTCTCTCGGCCAATCAGATCCCTCCGCGGTCATCAGAAGAGGGTGGAGAGAAGAGGGTCTAGCCAATCAGATGAGCTCGTCAGGTGGCGACAGCCAGCTGTATGCTGCACTGGAGAATGACTGACAGTTGTTGTGAAACACCTGAATGACATTGTTGTAAACTGTTTGTACTGTTGGAGATTAAAGACTCAAACCTGTTTTCAGCACTGAGTCTGCAGCTGAAGACAATATTCTTACTGTGTTTTTATTATGAGACTCTGCTCGTTTGAGTAAAAGAAGAAAAACACATTTTCAATCTCACATTCATTCACTTTTATTGTGGACAAACACATTTAAACCATTTTAAACACGTTAATCTGTGTGACACATGCACAGAAAACACAGAGTGGGCCTGAAGGCTCAAACGTCTGCTGTAGTTACTTTAGTGTTAGACATGAAGGATGTAATCAGATGACATCCACACTGCTAATTATTCAGCAAAAGATGCCTGAGAGAATTTAATACATGAGATTTCCAACAGACACAACTTTTCTTCTTTAATCATTCATACTCTGTATTCACATTAAACCTGCTTCCTTCAAGGGGAACATGTGTTTACAAGTTCAGCTTGAATCATGGATACTTCATAAGGGTTTCCTCATATTTTATGATTTATAAATGACAGCTAGAAGATTAAACTAGAAGATTAAACCTTACTAGATGTTTGTTATGCTCTTTGTAGGGCCTGGAATGAAATATAGATTATATAGATATTAAGATCAAATGTTTTTGAGCATGTGAACATCCCCTTTACAGTAGAATTTAGACCCTGCAAACCGATTCTCAAATGATCAATAACATTGACATCATCACTAACTGTGTAACAGAGAGTGAAGTGGATGTACGGTTCCAGTGTGTGATGTAATTCTGTGGCGAGTGTGGACTATGTGGCCCGTGCTGCACTTTGAGCTTTAACCTCGTTCGCAGATGACTTCGATCACACTCTGCTCCATGGGCGCGGGATCCAGGCAGCGGTGGGCGGAGCTCCCCACTATCTCGTCCAGCAGGAAGTGTACAAGGTTCTCATCGGAGACGAAGCGCCACAGGTACATCTGCAGGTAGTGGCAGTCGACCTGGATCTGCTGCAGCCCGTAGCGGCCAAAGGTGCGCAAGCGGACGCACTCCAGGAAGGTCTTTAAACTGATCTTGATGATTCCCGTCATCACAGAGACCTGGGGGAGCGGAGCGGCGTGAGAGGGATGGATCTCACTGAAGATCATGATCAAGAACAAAGACCTGATGCTGCACTCACCTTGTTGAACTCCACTGAGCTGAAGATGTCTATCCTCTCAGAAAACAGCTTGTGTATGTTGCTCAGTAGGTTGGTGTCCATGGGAGCGCTGCAGGCAGACAAAGGACAAATCACTCGTGTAAACCGACAACGACCTGATTCTTATGATTAGAGACGGCTCAATAACAATTTGCTCCCCTGCAATGAAAGTGAAGGATGTAATACAGATTAGCTGCATGTGTGTGTTGACTTTATCCTGGCATTTTCAGACTGACTCATGACACAAAACGAAGATTGTAAATGTCAGTATAATGATCAGTACATAATGCGCCACATTGGCACAAGAAGAGCAACAACATGTTTAATCATCTTGATGCTGAGAGCGGTAATTAAAACTGCCCCACTGTAACTCTGTATTATTTCATCCGTTATCTGTGACACCCTTCATGCAGCCGTCACTAAACACTGTTTGTTGGTGGCTGTCTGCAACACTGAAATTCAACCTTAAAAAAAAAAAAAAAAAAAAGACTGGTTTCAGCCACAAAAAAAGACATTTACACACCAAAGACTGTGGACTTAAAACAAACTATGTGCATACTATGATTAAACCATAAACTGAAGAAAGAGCTCCAGTGATCTGCCTCAGGCTCACTTATCTAACATCTTAAGTTATGCACCTCATACATTAGAGAAACTCACTAACCTGAGTCAAAGTTAAGCCACATGCAAAGGCAACACACACCAGCAACAACATTTAATACATGCAGGACTTCATCGTCCTGAGAGTCTGAATGTTGTAAATAAACCAAACGAAACAAAACTCTTCTCTGTCTCCTCCCTGCACCGGGTCTGTCTGCAGCGCATCTACCTGGGAGTGTAGCTGGCAGCGTAGCGCGCTTGTTGCCTGGAGCTGCTGTAGACAGAGAAAGTCCTTTTGCTGGAGTCGCTGCTGTGCGCTTTCCTCACACCTTCTTCATACAGAAGTCCCACCTACAGTGAAGCACACGAGGTGATAAGACAGACTGCTCATGCACGGTGATGAGAGCTGGTGATGAGAGCACCGTGATTGGACTGGAAGACCTATGTGATTATCTAAAGTTTTACCTGCACGTCAATGGAGGTGGTGTCCTCTACGACCCTCTTCATCACAGCTCGGACGTTTCGTGGCTCGATGGTGTTGACCCAGTCTCGCGTTTCGACACTCTTCCTTAGCATCTGGGAGATTATCAGGCCCTGAACCTGCAAAAAAAAAACCCCACTGAGTTTACAGATCCGTGAGAAAAGTACAAGTATTTTCCTGTCGTGACGTTACTGTTTTCCCTCAGTGACTCAGTGAATGTTGTTGGTGAAAATCTACCTTGACATAATGGTTCAGTAGTTTCTGCGCTGCCTCCCTGGCTTCTGCACATAAACTTGTGACGGGTGTTACAGGACTGTGGTGCTGAGAAGGTACAAAAACAAGAAGAGCTGTAGTTAGACGACAGGGAAATCAGGCACTAAAGGAGTGAACTATATTCATTTTAAGGGGTTTTTAAAAAATACATTCAAAAACAATATTCTGCATTGATAGTGTGACAAACCATATTCACCTGCACAAGGAACTGTTCATCTGTGAGCGTGAGTATGTAGGAGATAGTCGAGGTTTCATAGTCCAAGCAGAGGCGAGACAGCAGCAACAGAAGGGCCGGGGGGGTCGACCCTCCTTTGTCTCCAGCGCTCTCACAGAACTGGCGAGAAGACTGACACACAAACTTTATGAAGCTCACCACCAGACTCTCCCGTACTCCCTGACTGCAGAACTCACCCTGCCAGGAGAAGACAGACAGAAAGGACGGTCACTGTCACTGCGCAGAAACAAAACAGGAAGTCACAAATTAAACCATTACTTCACCCCACTAAAATAATCTGTGTTCAGTTGTGCTTTTACCTACTGGTCGAGTTCTCGCTCTTATGGAGCAGAAAATTATTTTTTGATGCAATCTGTTAAATTACTGTCAAATAAAGTGAGAAACTGTTCACCTTGAAGTACGGCTTGTTGGAGAACGTGATGTCCTTAGCTGTGAAGAGATGCACTGATGCCAGCACTGACTTAATCTGATTGAGGATGGAGGCCGACAGGGAGGAGAGCAGCTCTGGCAGGCTGGTCGGAGCATCTCTACCAGAGGCCGCCCCCCCCAGATGAGCTCCGCCTCCAGCCACTGAAGCACCAGCCACAGAGAGCCGAGGCGTGGCCAAGGCCTGCCTCACGTCTGTCAAACTGTCCATGTAGAAGCTCTGCAGAGCAGACAGGTACTGCTTGACTCGCTCTGTCGCTGCCCGTACCACAATCTCAGTGCCTTTGTTTGGCACGGCAGAGCCTGGCAGCAGTTTGGCCACAGCCTGAAGTCTGCGGTGGAAGCGGTCGAGTGCACGGACCAGGAGGGAGTTATCTCCGACCCCTTTCTCCTCTTGTATTCTCCGCTCCACAAGCGAGAAATACCGAGCTGCCAGGTCGTCCACAAAGACGTGCAGCTTGCCATTTGCCATCTGCGGGATGTTTTTGGTCGCTAGCTCTCCTGTCTGAGCATGGTTGATAAAAAGTTCCTGATAGGATGTAATTACCAAACATAAGCTGCTGACAAATTCATTGCAGCCTCTGTCAATGAATTCCAGGATGTCAGTATTTGAGGTGGGGGAAGGTAGAGTGCTCGTTTTAGGGGAGTTATCGGTCGGAGATCCAGCACCTGCGGTCGACAACAGCCTGCGTGCAGAAGCATCTTTCACAGCTGAGGCAGACGGGTACGGTCTTATCTCTGCTTCCAGACCCTGGAGGTCCGACTCAAGTCGAGATCGCGCATGGCTCAGGAATTTATCACAGAGCTCCTCCGCTGGCTCATCCAGCTGCAGCAGCAGCTCCACACACTCTGATAAATCTTTGGCGCTTGACCCTCCATCCCTGTGAGCACAACAAAACAGGTGGAAAGAGTTGTTCCAAGGAAAATTTAGAAATTATACAGGAAAAGATGTTTTTTAAAAAAATTCAAAAAGTCAAAATGCAAAAAGGATTTTGCACAAGCAAGTAGAACATCTATTAATGTCTGTGCCTTAGTGGCATCAGTATATAGACAATATGGAAAATTATAAAGAAAAAAGGAGCAAAAAAGATGGTTTTGTGCCCAAATTCCAGTCAAAGCATTATTTAAACATTATTATTTATGATTAAATCAGTACACACTTATGGCAACAACAAAAGAAGAACAAAATAAATATTTCTCATTGTATTGATCTTTATTTCTGTGGTTTAGAAAATGTGCATGCACACTTGTCAGTCACATTTCTTTCTGGCAGTGAACATGACTCTTTAGCGTCATGCTCCCTCACAGGCATCTCTCACTTGAATACAGATTCAGAAATTCCCACCTGAACTTCTGCCGAAGCTCCTGCGCCAGCTCGTCCATGATGGCGTGACAGTCGTCCTGAATTCCCTTGAAGGAGGGCAGGTGGCTGTACTGCTGCAGCACACAGCGGGCGCGGCGGTGGGAGCTCACAGCCTGAGCGTAGGCCTGCAGCTCCAGACACTTATTCAACCGAGCAGGCAGTTCAAACAGAAACTGCAGCTTCCTTAAGAGAGTGTGAACCCCTGCAGTGAAACATAACATCACAAAAAAATGTTAAAATAACCATTGTGAAGCCCCGCCCACCACCACCACCACCACCAGGTGTGACCCAACAGAAGAAGCTCCGGTTCATGTCTCACCTGAGAGTTTTGTGATCTGTGCGTGCTGGTCTTGAAGAGTACCACTGATAGAAGCACTGAACTCTGTGATTGCCGCCATGTTAGCAGACAGACAGTCCATTTCATCCTCCATCTTTTTGAAGTCATTCTTCATCTTTCTGATGGTGTCTGGAAAAGCACAGAAGGGTGGCTTAAGTATGTGGGTTTGCACATTTCAACGACAGTGCGTGAGACGTCACCTCACCTGTAGCAGATATGAACTTGTTGTAGTTTTCATACACCAGCGTCTGCATGTCACTGTCCAAAGAGCGGATCTGCTTGACCATGCAGGTCTCCTGGTCCATCAGCTCCGTAAGAGAGCACTCTCTTCTCAGCTGCGAGTGGACACAAGACACACAGTCAGACTTAAAAGGAGGAGAGGTCAAATATAATACAAGGTAAATAGAGCTTTAACCACAACAATGTCAAATCATGATACACTGTACATTCAACCTCCACCATTACCCTGCAAAAACAGGTAACGTTTGCACTTTTACTTCCTTGAAATGTAAAATCAGCTGAGTGAGCACTGGTTTAATGAAAACTGAATTTTATTCCCACTGAGTTTTGTGTTTCCTCTGAAATCACAACTGTCTACATTGATTTACTGATCTTAATTTATACTCAAATTTCTCTCATTTAACAGCACAGCTATTAATAGGGTTGTAGTCTTCGCAGGCCCATGTCACACTGATACTGACTCAGCTGTAACAACACACAGTGCAGCAGGTCAGGATGTGAGTAATGAGACACAGTACACAGGTGACATGACAGCAGGGTCCCTCACCTTGTTGAGGTAGAGCTCGGGGTCAAAATGAGGCCCGTTGATGTCGCAGGGATCCAGGGACTCCATCTCCTCCGCGGCCTTTCCTTCCTTGTTCATCCCGTAGTAGAGCTTCAGCATGCCGTGCACCCTCCGCCTCCTGCTGGGGTCACAGTCCTCCGACACCGCCACCGTGCCGTCCGCCTCACCGTCCATACCGAACTCCGGCCAGCTGAGAAATGCAGGGATAAAACGACGATAAACAAAGACGACAGGCGTCCAGCTGGCAGGAGACAGCTCTCCACCGCCGCCCGCACTCGGTAACCTCTTGCTCAGAAGTGACTGATGTCCGTGTAGCTAAACTGTCTGCCGATATTAACGCAGATTTACAGATTCATTAGATAGTTAGAAAATGTCATATTTCCCCCAATACACAAGCAACTGGCTCGAAAACGTAACTGTTTCCGGGTGTGTAGCCTATCCGGTGTCACGTCGCCAAAGACTACGGGCAGTCAAGAGAATACCCGGCCGCTAATGTGAGGAATGTTGTAGTTTTGGTCCGGAAGTTCACTACTGCGCATGTCATAGAATTTACTATAACAGTAAACTGAACCAAAGATAAAATGAATTTACTAAATAAATATTTGTTTTTTTTTTTGCAGATACTAAGAGCTGATCATTTTTCAAATAAAATAATTCAAACAAAATGAAAACAAATTAAAATTATAAAATAAAATGAAAATCATATACATGATGTGTTCTGTATGTGAATTAGTATGACTGTGTTGTTGTTGTGGCCACAAGGAGAAAAACTGCAGGCTGACGTGCAGAAGGGGAATCACTGGGAAAGAAAAAGACAGAAACAAAGCTAAAGAGCAACAGGCCTCATCTTCAGAGAGAACAAATTTAATTTTATTGGTCAAAGATTCAAAATCTGTCAAAAGTTTATATATTGCATCAAGGACAATACGGTAACAGTGGAATATAGTCGTAGGAATTCAGTCAGGTATTTTTGAAAAGAATCCGAATTATAGTAAATAACATTGTTAGGTGAATGTAAAAGAGGAGTAATCAGAAAACAACTGTCTAAATATGTGTTATATAACGCTTACATCCCCACACATTTTGTTACCAGCATTAAACTTTAACACTACATTATTTTTCTGAACTTTATTAAATGCATCTAGTTGAAATGTTACAGCAGGTCTCACCATGAAGTTCCTGCTTTGATTGTATAATAAATCTACGATAATCCATGTCTGAGCAGAACATATGGTAGAAACATTGACGCAGAATAAAATCACACACAAGATAACATGTTAGTTAACAGGAGTATGGCTTCAGTACACTGAGGGTGTAGGTAGACACACGTTTCCACAGATATTCTCTGAGAAACGGCCACTTTGCATCAGTTTATTTTAAAAAAACAACTTATTGGACATATGTTAATGAAGGCAGAAATGACCGACACTGAGAAACTGACAGAAGCTCAGTGTAGTTACACTCACATGAGCTAGGAAATGTGAAATGCATTGTCTAGTTGAAAATGTGGGAAATACATCACAAAATGCAATTTTTTTTTTTTTAAACCATAGCAATACCAAATTTCCTGGTTTCCAAGTAGCAATACAGTCATTGAGATGCCAACTTAGTACAAACAAAAAGGCACTTAATGTTTCTGCAAAGTGACTGCTTGAGAAGATAATGCTTAAAATGACCTATTTCTTCATTCTAGTGTACAAACACTGACAAGTATATGAAAAAGAAAGTAAAAATATTCTCTCATAAAAGCTAACAAACGATACAAAACAATCCGCAGATGTAAAATATTTATAAACAGTGTATTAGTATTAATAGTGCAGTATCACATGATGTCTGTCGGAATGCCTAGTCTACAATGTGACATGCATAGTGTACATTAGCAACAATATACTGCTGCAGTTAGGGGACAGACAGTTGCTGACGTACGAGTCAAAAGCATAGAAATGGAAAGACATTTTGCAGTTTACATGCTCAGGATAATCAGGAAGAACACATGATGGCACCGCATCTCAAAACAGGACATATGGCAGTGTTATACAGCTGTATAACTTCTTCGATGGCCGTTAGTGAGGTGGCCGCGTTTGTTAATCGTGCAGCAGAGACAGGAACTGCCTGTGTCTGGGTTGGTGTGATGTTCGGAGAGACACCTGCGGCAACATCTGAATTCTGTCTCTGGAGCGTTAAGGTAGTATTCTGTGTTGCAGCATGTTAGATAGGCTTGCTTTGGTGTACAGACGGAGATTTCAACAGCATAGTCGAAAAAGGTCCGTGTCATATGCTCAGAGCAGACTGTCACAGTCCGGTGAAAACCATCTCAGGATAAAGTGATTTCTAATTTATCGGATGAACTGAAGCATTAAATGTTTCTTCATGGGTTGAGAAAATTCTACTTTCTTCCATCACTAGTTAACTTGGTTTCTCCTGAATAAACCCACTGGAGTATTTAAAAATGCATTGTCACAAAGCTGAAAACAAGGTGTCAGCAACATCACACAAAGATAGTGTTCCCTGTCTTCTTTCAAATAATGTCGACCATGATTGTGTTTGCGAGGAAAACAATCATTAACCGAAACTTAGACATTTAAGTTGCAGTTTGAATTTGCTTGTGTAGAGCACAGCGGATCACAGTTAAACAGGTTTGTCTTATTTTAGCCTCTCTCATGTCAGAAGTTGCACAAGTACGATATTGCATCAGTTCGTACTTTGCTGATCAGATCTGATTGAGCAGGTGACAGTCGAGTCCAGACCTGTGCCTGGATGTCACTTGTACTGATGGTTCTGATTTACAAGTTTAACTTTGAATGTGATATGTTTTAACTGGATAACTGCAGATCATTTAGTGGTAGAAGTAGCAGCATGGTACAGTACATTCATATTTAGTTCTTTTTACTAACTTACTGACTGATCTGATCCTTTGGTTGGTGTAAATCAGCTTCAGCTCTCGATGAGCACTTGATACTGTGAACGTGCAATTTTGGCTTTTACACCTGGATGCTGTAAAACACTTTAAATATTATTTTATCCTGTTATTTTACACGTTTGCACCAAATTCACACTTTTCCCGCTTTTACAAATAAAAGTTCTTTTTTAAATGTGTGATGTACCACCTGCATTGTTTCTCCACGGTAACTAGCTGCAAATATCAGCAAATATTAATCATGTTAAACTCTTAAGTACATGTACTTACAAGAAACCTCCACAACACAGCCAGTGAGCTCCCATACAGACTTTTTATGATCCGTAACACCAAGCACTAAGTACTAAGTACTTTTTTAAAGTGGCTTCACCCTTTCATTAGAACAAGGCACTGGCAGTTTAAAAAAGCAGAATAGTGGGAACACGCCCTCAGATCGTCCCCTGCTGACTGTAAAGAGTTTGTGCTAACTCATGCAGTTCTGAGCAGGATGGTTAATGTTATAAAGGGGATGTACTGAAACATTCTTGGTGTTCAATCCCCAAGAAGAGTTAAAGTAAAAAGAGGTAATGCAGTGGTTCTACTCTTTTGAGGTTTAAAGTTCTTGAGTAATAGCAGTAAAACTGCCTCCAGAGTGCTGCAGAAAGGTCACGAGATATCACACAGTCATCGTCTGAGGGTTTCTCTAAGGCTTGTCTCAGACTTATAAAGGAGGTCCGTCATATGGTGATCAGAATATTTTCTTTAAGGCCGTCTAATGAACAGCCACTTCAGTTTAACCTTGGAAGCATCGGTGTTAAAAGATCTTTTTGTTTTTTCACATTGCTGCACTCCCTTAATATACACAACTTCAGAAGATAAATATTGTCACACGCACTTAGATCCCTCGCTTGGTCCTTTGCATGTTCATATATTATCAGTTAAATGTCTCAAACTCATATCAAGTCTTTTCTTTAAATCTCAGTGTAAAATGTTCAGGTTTGGTCTTGGAGAGGAACGGGGCAGAGCCGCTCTGTGAGTTTAACCCTGCTCCAGACTCTCTGTCACTTGCACTGCAGAGTACGTGGGTGCAGACGCCTGTCGGGTGAAGAAGGACGCGGCTCTTTTTGGTTTCAAGCGTTTGATTTCTTTTCCTGAAAGATAAAAAAAAAAAGGGACAAATATAGAAACATTTCTCCAACTGAAGCGACTACAGGGAGACTGTCTTGGCACAGAAGCAGCTCACTCTAGAGAGATTACACTGTAAGTATGTTGGACTATTAATATAAACCATTAGACTCACCGTTGTCCACGTAGCTGATAGTGTTAAGTGAATGGACCCGACTGCACACAACACTGCTTTGTCTGTGCAGCATCCCGCGCCGTCCTCCACGTCCATTCTTGTTGCTGTCGTCTTTCCTGGCGGGCTGCGGAGACTGGCTCACCTCGCCGTCCGTGTCAGCCGCAGCGCCTCCCTCCGACGCAGACTTCAGCTCCACACAGAACTCAATGAAGCCGCTCATTAGCTCTGCCTGGTCCAAGAGAAAAAAAAAAAAAAGACAAGTTATTAAGTCTGATCCTGAGACGTATACGTAATGGACAGCTGTACTTAAGTTTTTGATGGTGCATTAGTGGACCACAGGCACGTGAGGGTCACACTGCCAGCCTTGGATTAGGGCCTGCTGTGATTATTTGTGACTGCCTCTACCATTATGTAACATCTCTTCACCATCTGTTGTGCTCAGTCTTTTTCAAACCAACAATCATTTGTTGTAATGATTTGACATTTTCAAACGTTACGCCACTCCAAGAACAAATGGGCACAGCAGCTGCACCCGATCTGAAGGCTCTCCAAAACACCAGGTGCAGTGCGCTCCAGAGACGGCTGAACGCTGAAAACATCTGAAGTGAGACGCACACAAGAGGACCACATCTGCCACCCTCTCCGGCAGCAAGACGGTCTTAAAGTGATGCTCAAAGTAAAGCAGAGATGGTGGAGGTGTCAGCAGGTCAGGACAGGTGCCGCCCAAAAAAACAAACAAGCCAATCACCACAACACACTCGACAGTTCTGAGGCAATCTAACCCACAGTACATCCGCCGGTTTGTCAAACTCCACCACACAGATGTAAATACATTCACATCAGATCATTTGTGAATTTAATTTAATTTCACAAACATTTTCTTACTTGTTTTGAGTAGATCTTTAGCAGCTTGTTGACAGGAGTACCGTCTTCCTCTCCATCAAACTCCAGCCACAGAATGTGCGAGTCCCCCTCCTCCTCCGGGTGGCTGTGGTCCCAGGAGAGCTCACTGAAACGCAGGCCGAGCAGGACATGCTGCAAGAAAACATGTTCAGGGAGAGAGAAGTCAGGATCGCTTTCACGAAGAGGAATGAGAGGGGAGAGAAAATGTCTGCAGTGTGCACGGTGATTATCCAAGTATGCACAGACATACGTGGTGAGAAACATGACGTTTCATTTAAAAAGAAGATCCAGCGCTCACCTTCTCTTTGACATCCATCACATAAACTCCCTCCAGACAGATCCCGATGTTGACAGCTTTGCGTTTTCCCCTCTGGAGGATCCCTTGCGCTGGTTTGTCAATCTCCCCAAAGAAGAAAGCACACCTGTTAATGTCGATTGAAAAACAAACATGATTCACAGTTATTTGAGGTGTGTCTATCGTTGCCTGTGAGTTTTAAAACTATCTTCTGTAACAAATATAAATGGCTCATTACACAAATGCTTACCCATAATAAGGCAGAGTGTGACATGTGTTGAGGTACTGGTGTAGGAGCTGTGTGGGCTCAGGAGGGCTTGCGGCAGATGTGCTGATTTTTCTGTACTCCCCCAACAGGTTCTGCTCCAGCCCGGCCTGACGGCTCGACTTCCCCCTCAGAGTGGAGAGGAGACCTCCACCCCCCATGGCAACATGTGCAGGCAGAAAAGAGGACAGCTTCTTCTCTCTGTGGAGAGCAGAGAAGACGAGTTCGTATCTGTGCAAACCTGGGCTTAATATTATATTCAATTCATAATTCATTTGCTGACATTTACTGCTTAATCTCATGTTGACCTTCGCTTCTGTTGCAGAAACAACCTACTGTCACTGTCCTGTCCTGTCCTGCTGTGCTGTGTCATTATGACTGTGCTGCAATAAAGCCACAGACCAAAACACATTGATGTCAAAATAAAGTTCCTTATAGTAAAAGTGTTGCCTCAAACAAGTGTTAGTTTTGACTCCTCTCTTCAATTACTACTACTCACCTACTGACATCAAAATCCTTAATATCCTTAATTAATAATAAAGGCGTGAAGTAATGAACCTGGAGATGCTCTGAAAACAGCTTCCGGTCTAATTTATAATCGGTAACCAGTGTTTACAATACAGGGAATGATTCAATCTGTAGATACCAAGATGATCTAATGTGACTCTACTTCAAACATTAAACATCATGTCATTTATGTGAACAGGATAAACTAAATGCCTCTTCTCATCTCGTCTACTGCTTTATGATCAATGGTCAAAGAGAAAAATTACGAAAACAAGATGTAATCTATGGACTATTGGGATGAAGCACTCATGTTTGTTTTGATGCAACATTCAAATTGTCCATTTAACAATCATTAAACACCAAATAAAGAGATGATGACAAACTAAGACATTATTAAAACACACAAACAAATACGAGACTTCCTTAAACATATTCAGTTACTGCTATCTGTAAGCAGCCTGTAATGTGTGTCGTGAGTACATACAAAAAGAACAGTGACTATACTCCTTTATTATATGTACAGTGTTTCATAGGCTCCGTCAAGTACCAACTGTATAATCCACATCCCCTTAATCACAATCAAGTCTCAAAAGGTTTTAAAGAGAAAAAAAGAGACACACTCTCATGATCGTCTCACTCCAATCGAAAATGTCATTTTGTTCATTCCTGCACAAACCAACAAGCAACTGAAAATTGCTGCAGTGGCTCAATGAGTGTTATCACCATAAGACAAAATTAAAGCCTCTTCAAACAAGAGAATCACTGCTGACCTTTTTCACAATGCCTGTTGATTTTCATCAAATTGCAGCGTTTTGTTGTTGATTGTGCCGAAGTACTCGAAGCTGCTAAATCGACCAGCTGCCATTTAAAACGTGGGTTTAGGGACATGAGTTCGGGGGTGCTTTTTACTGTGTCAATGGTTTTTCTAGTACACTGAGCTGCAGCAGGCGTCCTCTCACCGTTTGATAAAATCGACAGAGACGCAGATGTGTATTTTCTAAAAAGGCCAAACTGTAACCGAGTGAACTGTGAATTGTGAAGTTCAGTTAATTAAGTGCTAGAGCCAAAAGAACAGAAGGTCAGGTAAGATCATGTGTTGACAGAAAGGTCAAGTCAAATTATTTCCATCATGTAAAGTGACGATTCTCCTCCCAGAAAATGGCCGACTTTCACATTCTTATCAGTGTCTGTCCATATAATTACACCACCGTGACAAAAACATTCATACTTCAAATCATGGGTTTACTGCCAACTTCAGATAATAATTTCCATTCTCAAAGAGAGTTATCAATACCTCTCTAATATCTGTCTTTTAAATAGGAAGCTACAGCTTGTTATCTTAGCTTAGCATAAAGGGGAAACAGCTAGCCTTGCTGTCTACTGTTTAATCCGTGTAAAAACTGAAGAGGAAAATTGTTAATCTGGTTTCATGAGGGGGTTATGTACTGGTCAGTCTCTTGGATGGGAACTTTACACTTTAGTTGTAACTAGTGAGCTCTTCTAAAACTAGTTAGTGTGAATTAAGCAATCTGCACAGACCAGAGAGCTTCAGAGGCACTGAAAAGGTAGATTTTGTTACCTTTGGACAGAGCCACACGGTTTCCCCTTGTTCCAGCCTTTACGCTAAGATAAACTAAACTAAGCTAAGCTAAGCTACATGTCCAGGCTGTAGCCTTACATCCAGTGGTATTGATCGTATCATCTAACTCTTAGCCAAAAAGTGAAGTCAAAGAATCAACAATGTGAAAACAAAAATACAAAACTAAACACATCCAGAATATGGTAAATTTTTTTAACCAGCCTCTTGAACTTACCTGATGGTAGAAGTAAACTGTTGGCTGTCCAGACTAGATCCCTCATCAATAGCAAAAGACAAGGCTCCAAGACCCATCCAGTGCTCGGGATCGCAGGGGTATCGACCTGTGAGGATGTTGCTCCTGGCCTCCTCATACAGAAGTTTCAGCACTCCTTCATCATCGAGCTGCTCAGGAGATTATCAGCAGTTATCAGGACAGTTAGCTCAGAGTTTGTCTGAGTTTCTTTTATTGTAACATACTGAAGTCGCTTCTAATTATCTAATTTAATGGTTTTACAACGTGTTGATTACAGTTTGCTTCCTCTGTAACTTTGGGTTTCGAAAAATAAAGATTATTATATAACACAGCAAAACATTTTTACCCCAGTAGCCCCTCTGAAACAGTTCTGATTTACAGGAAATCCCATAATGACCACGGCAGTCTAATGGCTTTCAGACATTAACCAAATATCTTCATTTACACCCATTGAGTATTTGTAAGAAACAGACCCTTACTACCAAGTGATGGATAACAGTGTCTTTATAATTCACTTGTATATAAGAGTAATGAATGTTTTGTCGAGGTAATATTACCTGCAGCTCTTTAGATTTAGGATAAAACACATTCCGTCTGTACTGGAGAAATGGCTCATCTGAGGAAAGAGCAGAGGACAGTGATGCATTAGGGTTAGGTGACTGTATTCTCTCATCATTCAACAGGTGAAATTCAGCCTCATCACCCAGAGTGGAGGAGTGAGGGATGAGAGACGAACACTGCAGTAGATGTGGGGGTAACATCAAATCTACCACTCAAGCCCCCTCCAGCCCACTCTGCTCTGGCTCACAGTCCTGTACTGTGGGTGGTATCCCTACCTACTCTGCAACAACACATAACAGCATCTCAATGATTATGCAATGCATTCGTGATCCTTTTTGTTTTATTAGCAGTAACTGTCACTGTGTCACCCGTTCTTCGATATCACTGGACGAAAAGCACTCGAAGCACATGTGAGCTGTTCAACTGGTAGAGTCATGAGAAATAACAGCAGACTGACACTTCACCACACGTCATTTGTGGGTGACAGTTTTGACAGAGCAACAACCAACGGTTGTACTTTGTAAAAAATAAAATCTCAGTTTGGTCTAATCCCAGTTCAGTTTAACTGAAGGTTGTGTCCTTGACCACATTCATATGGGACTTACTCTGGCTTTCCGTCATCAGTACTATACTCGAGAGTGTACTGTATAACACATTGTAACACACTGTGTCATAAAGAGAATGTCAAACTGTATTGTAAGTATGCATTATAATTTCCTATAATCACAAAATGTTTATGATCACACATCATAATGCTTAATGATTGTTATATGACATATTACATTTAAGGTTTGTAGCACCCCTAATAATGTATTATGCATATATAACACATTATAGGTATAAGATTTATTTGACCTTAGATTTACACCTACAACCACCACATTATTTTCATTTACTAAATTGTAAATGAAAATAATCAGTAGTTGCAGCCATAAATTATTGCCTTGAATAACCAGTTTATAAATTGTCAGAATATGGTTCAAAATGTCAATCACAATTTTCTAAATCATTTTCTGTTGATTGACTAATTAAATTATTTTGACAAACTGTTTCAGAATAACTAACTTTAAAATAATAATGTTACATACTGTACATGGCCAACTCTGTATGACGGGCTGGTATCTTCTTTGAAACGTAGTATATAATGAACACAATGTTCATGTTTTACAGTGTGGACTGGATTGTCAACACATTGATCAGGTCCACTGAATATCCCTCACAGTAACTGTAACCGCTCATGATGCAGTTTGACTTTCTACATGTTCCAGCCTTTTCTTTTCCTGTTCAGCCACAGGTGTTTATTGCTTATTGTGCCAACTCCCTTCCTTTTCCCTTTATTTATTCCAAACAAACCTGACAGCACCTTTATCCTTTATTTACCCTGAATAAGCTACTAAGCACAAACGATTTATAAGTAAGCTACAAATCCAGAGGGAACAGCTGCAGGAAAAAGAAACAGGCTGTGCTCAGCATACATAGAAACACACAAGGAACCAGGTTATTTACGGGCTTCAGGCAGGAAATCAGAGAACAGATCTACAGTGGATATAAAAACACCATTAATGTCAGACATCTACCATCTTTAATGTGACTTTGCAACAAACACAAATACAGACAAAAAAATGTTTAAAAAAAATTAATTATTAGGAAATATTAAAAAAAAAAAAAAAAACCTATAACATCCTGATTGTATAAATCTGCACACCCTATCAAACTAATACTTTGTGGAAGCACCTTTTGCATTTATTAGAGCAGCAAGTTTTTGTGAAAAAGTCTCTGTTCACTTGACTGTAATTTTATCCCACTCTTCTTTGCAAAAAAGTTCAAGTTCCTTTAAATTGTGAGGGGATCTCCTGCGCACGGCCCTCTTCAGGTCATTCCACAGACGTCCAGTGGGACTCTGGACTCTGACTGGGACATTCCAAGAGTCTGATTTCTCTTCTCTGAATCCATCCCTCGGTCGACTTCGAAGCACTTTGGGTCACTGTCGTGTTGGACTGTGAAATTCCTCCTCATTGTCAGCTTGCTGACAAAGGGCAGCACCAAAATATCTTAATATGTGGAGTTATTCATCATCCCATCTACATATCTTGACTCTTTTGGCATAATGTGGATGGGCTTTCATGTTCCTTTTTATGAGAAAGGGTTTCTGTCTTGCCACCTTAACCCACAGCCCAGACGTGCAGAATAGGGGAGATGGTGATCACATGAAATACGTGACCCTTCATGTAGCTCCTTCAGTGTTGCCATTGGCCTCCCTGAGTTTTCTCCTCTTCCATCATCAACTTTGGAGGCACGTCCTGATCTTTGCAACTAGTTTGTGGTTCCGCATTTCCTCCACTTTATTATGATGGTTCTGACAGTGCTCCATGGTACATCCAATGCCTTCGATATTCTTTTATATCCCTCTCCTGATTGGTACTTTTTAACAATTAGATCTCGCAATTAGATGTTTCTTTTTTCTTTTTGTAGACCATGTTCTCCTTGTTGAATGCCACCCCAATCATTCAAGCAAATCTTACAAGAACAGCTGACTTTAGTCTGGGTTTAATCAGAATCCCTTTCACTGATGGCAGGTATATACTGCTGTACTCGCCAACAGACTTTATTGTTGAATGAATATTCAATAGAACTTTGAACACAGCTTCTTTCTCCCTCTGGATTTGTGTTTGTTTGAAGGTCACATTAAAGATGGAAAAAGTCTAACATTAAGTTATTTTTATTTCAATATCTGTACCCTGAAAAGGTTGTAGTCTTTTTTTCCGTCTTGGATGGAGTTTTTAAATTGACAGCAAAGTGACATGACGGGTTTAGTCAGGGAGCCTTACTTTATCTTATTGTAAACATTTTTTACAAATAATCTACTGTTCATCTGCGGCTATGAAGTTATTCTTTTCAGTTTCATGTTTACTTAATATAAGGCATATTTAAGGCATATTGCTTTTCTTTACACTACTATCACAGCCACTCTTTCACAAACCTGAATCAGAAATCAGGTTTCCTGTTTTGTAAACACAGCAACATAAAGACCAAGCTCTCACCTTGTGAAATGTCTTCCTCAGAGGCCTCAGTGAAACGATACAGCAGGTCCTGCCACTGCCGACACAGTTTGTATGGTTGATGCCTCACCTTTAACTGCAATTCTGAGGAGTGTGGAGGAAATAAAATGTAATAGTGTTTCCCTGCTCTGATTCTTCTGATATATCTAACATATGTCTGGTCTTTATCATTTGGGCCCAGGCATGTAGACACATATTCTGCCTGACATCTTGTCAAAGAAAATAAGGTGTTATCTAATATTTGGTATCCACTTTTTAAGAAAGAAGCATCCATATGCATCTCAGCATTCTGATAACATCATTGTTTGCCTATCATTTGAACAGATGAAGAGTCGGAGCATTTATGAATGTAGAGTGTGTTGGGAAAAAGTTCTTACCCAGCAGTGGAGAACACAACCAGAAGGCAAAAGCATCCTGTGCAGACTCAGGAATATGGAGAGCCTCACGAACACTGCGGCCCAGCTCCTGCACAGTGATACTGCCAAGCCCTTCTACAGATAAGTGGACTGCACTGTCACCAAACAGGTATATAAGTACATCTTGAGCTGTGTGAACAATCATAGATACACAAAATTAAACAGAAAATAAACAACATTTTTAAAAGGAAACAACTGGACAACACATTTAAATTAAAATTCAATTTGACGTTAATTTGATACAAATGAAAAGTACTGCATGTTTAAAAACACAGAGGGGGGATTTATTTTATAATTTTCTGCTCCATACCACGGGAAAGTGTTGCAGAAGAAGCAACACTTCCTCTTTGTGAGTGGTCATCTGACGAGTCTGGAGGAAAACTGCAGTCGTCTCCTTCCATCTCTAATCTGAAACACGCAATGACCAAACTCAAAACCTGTCACCACATTTATACAGGGCAGAGCAGTATTAATATGATGGGTAAGAAAAACAAACATAACAGCACAAAAAAAGACCAGACGTACCAACTAAGCAGGGTATGTGCATGTGGTGCATAGTTATATTTAGTACACTTGCTTTGGTCCTATATACCTTCAAAAAAAGACTTAGTTATTACCTCAGAGATGACTAGCCAAATACTTGCAACATGAACTGGTGGGTCTTTGTCACTGACGCATACCACTTCACCCATTTCCTTTAGTCATGTTTCAATAAACAAGTAATCAGGCAAATTTAGCCCAGGTTTCACTGAGCACCAGTGCCACCATGTGGTATTAGACTGGAAAAAAACCCTGTACAATCAGAACATCCCAATCGACCACTGTTGACCTCACCCTGCTAAACTGAAATGATCGTTTGGTCCCAACGTTTCACTGTTACTCAGTCCCATTTATAAAGTATTTCCATAAGGCTTTGAGTTTTAATACTATAGTCTAAGTAACGTCAGAGAGAGGTGGTATATACAGAGATATCGCGGCAACTGCCCGATGGCAGTCAGTAAGACCAAGGTTAGCTTGCTAAAATCTGACTGGATTGTCCTACACATGCCCAAACAATGGCTGAGATATTCCAGAGAACAACTCAACGCCACTAAACTTCATTTCGTTAGCGTTAGCTCAGTTAGCTTGAAGGCAGGGGAAGCGACCGTGTTAGCTACTGACGCATTGACAGTACTATGATACTTTCAGACCTATTAATACATTTCAGTTATCCGTTGACAACATCTTGGTCACCTAACATATCTGTTAGTAGCTAACTTTTGGTGTTTTGTCCAACAGTCCAATACAGCTACTGTTAATGGCAAGTGATGGAACAAAATGTCTTTGTCCACCTACCTGCCAGTTGACATTTATTTCCTCCACTCGCTGCTTATCCTGGATATGATCCCGCTACTTTTGTAAATAGTGTAGCTAAATACATTAGCTAATCAACGATTTGCTGGTATTTCCTTGGCTAGCCAGCTGTCTAAAACTAGCTTTCCGGGCAGCTGCGAGACTGACGGACGAACGATTCTGTTGTTCTGAACCACTCTTTAGTGGGTGTGACAGTCACTCTGCAAGAATAGAAACACCTCGATAACTGAAGCACTCGTTAATGAAGTAGCTGTTAAAATATCTAAGACCAAATATTTAAAGATATTAGTCAGGAGCTTATTTTTATAGCGCCTCGCTGACAGATTTTACAGGGGACCGGTTCAAACTTATTTTTTTCCCTCACCCGAGGTGGGCTAAGTCCCTCCCCTACTCTGCCTCTGATTGGCTTATCTGATTATTGTTGCTCCAATAGTAACCAATCACCACTCTTCATGCTTAAACTTAATCACATACTAGCCAATCAGAGGCAGTGTAGGGGCGGGTCTTCAACCACCTCGGGTGCGACAAGAATAAAGTGGTGTAAAAAAAGTACGATCCCGAGAATGAGTCGAAACGCGATAGAGCGCGCCGTTGTACCGTCACGTGATCAACACGTCCCAGGCAGCTGTAATTACGCAGGAAGCAGATTGTTTATCTGCTGTATTATGTGATTTATATTCATTCACAGTGGTTTGCTGCCAAAGCTAATCCATGTGTTAAATTAAAATGTATTTGAATTTCAAATAGTTTATAATCAGACTCTTTCTCTGTCTGGCTGTGGAATTACGTTATGCTTTATGCTTTCTTACACTGTAATACATTTTAGCTCATTAAGTCATGCAGCATTTCCTTGGTATCATGTTAGAAGCATGTGGACTGGGTATTGTTGTACCATATTTCTTTGTTTGTTTTGTCACCCTGCTGGACAAAATATCATATCACTCTAATACAAAAAGACTAATCAACACAGTCTCAACAAAAATTTTAAATAACCTTCACAAAACTAATATTCATTGCATGGTCCTGACTTACAGTGGGTCTGACGTTGTGTTACTGTAGTGATAGAACTTGTAGTGATCAACAGGTTCATAACCTGCAAATTTGTCCATCAAGTGTAATGAATGACTTGAATCACAATATACATCATAATCAAATTATTTGATGTAAATATTAGACAGCTATAGAGGCTTCAAAAAAAGACAAAATCAGTGCGAGTCATACAGTCTGGTTCTTTTGCAATTACAAACCCTATATGTGAAACTCTTGTTGCTTTCAGTCAGAGGTGATCCAGAGAATCACTCAGTACACAGTCTTGTTTTTAAAGGGGCTTTTAATAAAACTTTTCATATGGGGTTGACATTACAAATAGATTCCTGGGATGAACCAAATGTTTGTTTCTGGTAATAAAGAGAGTGTAGCTTTCTTTCATATTTAATTAACTATCCTGGGAAAAATTAAAGGGAAAAAAGCATTAGAGTGTTTAGATATTTTTCTTTTTTTGTGGCAAAATCAGAAAACTCCATCGATGACCCAACGAGCTGCCACATCACAAACTCTTTACAGTATAGCTGCATTTGAAAAGTTAGATCTCAATTTGATCAATGTCAATATTATTGTTGTTATTGTTATTATTATCATTATTATTATTATTATTAATATTTTAGACTTTTATAAGCAGACAAAGTCTTCGCATGGTTCACTCTGCATCTTACATCCACCTGACGCAGGTGTCTAACTGCAATCGCAGCAGGCTGAGTATTAACAAATGGGATTAACAGCTTTAACAAAGGTGAGATAACAGAGGACACACTTGATGGCTTTCACTGCATTACTGACATCGATTCATCAATCCTCTTAATCCTATTCCTTTCACTGGCAGGGAGAATCTTAGAGCTCCTGTTATGGAGGGAGACATGAAGTATATTAATGTCTGCATGTATTGTATTTACATTAGAAAGAGAGGGAACGAGTGACTCCACTCCATGAAACAATTAGTAACTTCAAACTTTAATAAGTTGTCTGTTACATTATGTCATAGTCCTGATGCAAGGCAGAGCATTGTGCCTCATGTCTCTCTACAGTCAGCTTTACATCCTTGTCTTTGTAGGACCAAAAAAACATTTTTTGCCTCATCCCTCATGAATTACTGTTTATCAAGTGATAGATTGATGATTGTTTTATTGCTTTTTACACAGACAATTACTGTAAGAATGAAATTAGCAATGCACATCACATTCAAAAGAAATGGAGTGACTTTGTGTATTTGTGGAACTGTAAACAAATGTAACAATAAAGGGTTTATCATTCACGTAAATGACAGAAAAAATAAAACTGTGAAATGATAAAAAATGAAGAATGTGCTCAATGATTTTTAGCGTATTATTCATATTAAGGAGTACCAACAAGTATCTCAAAAATTGTAGAAATTGTGGGTTTACAATAACGTCTGTGGGTATCTTCTCTGGTGTTATGCGGGATGTGGTTTACAGAGAAGGGATCAGTTCAGCACATGGAATTTGAATGGGCAAGTACAGTAATAAAGTCAACATTTACTTTACATGTGAGGGTCATCTGGCAATAAAAAATACTATCCCTAAATCTGTGAAATTCATACAAATCTGTGTTTCATGTTCTCTTCTCCAATTTAAATGATCACTCGTCGCTGCCCTCTCTGTGTAAAAATTATTTACATGTGTGTACATCCTATGTAATTTAGGTGGTAGCTGGGGCGGCCGCTGCAGTAGTGCCCTCCTCCACCTGGTTTGTGAGCAGGAGGAACTTCAGCACCGGGTCGAGGTACTCCATGACGGTTTCTTTCACGCTTTTCTCCAGCAGGTAACCCTCTGTCTCCATTTCTGTGTTTTCCTCCCCTGTCACCGCCTCCATGGCGGTCTGCAGGAACCGCAAGCTTACCAGCACAGAACCCTGGGAGGGAGGAAGGCGGAGAAATGAGGGAGCGAGTCAGATGTAGAGCAGCATCCATCACAGTGCATGAGGACGAGCAAACAGATGTGTGATGGATGGATACTGTATAATCTCATTGCTGATATGTTTGAATCATACAGCTGCAGGAATTTTATTGTTGACACATTACACATTGTTAAATGTATGATATTAATTCATCCTTGTTCATGTTTTTATAACCTCTTTGCAGCTGTACCAATCCTTAAAGAACCACTTTTAATACAGATACAAAGCACACCTTAGTATCACAAACCCTGACTGAAGCCATTGTGGGACGCTATAATTCTTCTGGTAGTTTACCTGTAAGAGGAAGACTGACAACACTCCAGCACCAATGGTGTTCATCAGACCCATGTAGTAGTTGACCAGGGCCTCTCTGCAGCCTCGGAGGTAGATGTTGAGCTCCTCAGTCTGGTATTCATAGTTGTAATGAGCTGAGTTGTTGGTGAGTTGATACTGGATGCATGGCCGTGGAGAGCTGGGGTTGCAGCAACTGAACGGGACACCGTCTACCAAGTAACGGCCATCCACGTTGCTCTTGATGCGGCTAAGGAAACAAAGGAAACGTGTCAGTTTAAATCTGTAAACACAGCACTGTTACTAGATGTCCTCCTCTTTCCACCTACATTCACTGATGTGAAACTCACTCCTGACATTTTTCCACAACTTACTTTTTCACTTCCTTGGTGCTGAAATCAAGGTAGCGGTTGCTGATCCACTGGACCTCAAACCAGTCCCTGAAGTCACTGTTTCCACAGCACTGAAACTCCATCTGCAGGCGATCGATGTTCTGTTTCTGGAAGCAGCGGCCCGGGGTGTCTGTGTCCTTGTAGAAGCGGATGCCGTTCCTCAAGCCACCCTTCAGAGAAGACTCCAGACTGCCCTTCATCGCATAGCTCATGATGACAGCCAGCAGCATGAGGACAGTGAAGAAACAAGAGACGGCAAAGTAGGGCTTCAAGAGGGTCTTCCAGCGAGGAAACCGCCCGGCGTCCAGGGCATCCTGACAGATCTTTGAAGCAAAGTAGTTGATACCCAAGGAGGCCAGACCAACTATCATGAGGGTGTTGGGGACAACATGTATGTCTGAGTTATCCATCACCTGTAAGTATGTGACACAGTAATATAATCAATATGAGTTTGTTTGAGATGGAAAAATACATCAGAAAGTATCTTGTTAAAAATGATGGACAATCTGTCAATAAACATGTGAAGATGCTGTTTTAACACCTGACAGAAGAAACGTGTTTGCCTGAAATCATCTGAAAATTCAAAATTTATTTTAACATCTAAACTTTGGTAATTGAGTCTTTTTCTATGGCTGCAATTTTAAACGTAGATGGAAAGTTAATGCTCTGTGGGTCTGAACAATGTTTGACCACAATATGTGTGTTGATGAACTCTGAAAGGCTCAAAAGTTGTTTGTGTTTGCTGTTTTGTAAAAAAAATAGCCCTTCATTTATTTGTGGAAGATTTCCTGATTTAATCATTTTCATTCTCAGCATCACAGTCAGACACAAATACTCATGATTAGAGCATTCAGTTTAATCAGAGGCTATTGAGCACCTGAAGCTGTTGTTGGAGGAGAGTGAAAAACAAGCACATAAACTAAAAGACATGCAGTTATGTTCTGTCCCCTGTTAAATGTGCTATTGCACTGCGATGTTCTGGTATACAAGACTGTTTTTAGGTTCTGGTTCCTGCGTTATTAAAATTGCAGAACTGAAAAAGATAACATGGACTGATGATTATATACTCAACAGGAAATGAGTGAGCAGCTTGAACAGGATGTGCAGTGTCGTATATTTTTTGAGGCTGTTTTGGGAAACGAGGCACATTTCATTGATTTATGCAGAAGATCTTTGTATAAGACCGAAGTCTGGAAATTCACAGAGCAGCTGACAGTTAAAGTAGTTGATTTGAGTTAAAAGGAAATAGAAAGCTCACATTTTCTTTTTGTGTGTGTGTGTGTGTGTGTGTGTGTGTGTGTGTGTGTGTGTGTGTGTGTGTGTGTGTGTGTGTGTGCGTGCGTGCGTGTGTGTGTGTGTGAGTGCGTGTGTGTGTGTGTATGTGTGGTGGTTGGGGGGGCATCCAGAATATGGTGGAGTTGTATAGATGTCTCACATTCAGTAACACTGATGACATTGATTTTACTTTGGAGCAAAATGATGGTGTAAGAAATATTGTGGCATGATATGATATCACTTTTGTAAACCTCATAAATTCTGTAGTTTATTTATTTATTGCGTATGTCTTTCATTTTCTTTTGATGTTTCATTTCATTTTTCATTTTCTTCTTCATAATATGCACACATTCATTTGAATTTTTTAAAACCATTAAAGTGTGTAAACAGAATACTGTCATAACCCCAGCTACTGCTATCAAAGGATTTAACCATCGAAATAGACCACGTTGTCACACCGTGGTGAGGTTGTCTTGTCTTGGGTTTGTTTTGTCCTGTCATTTCCTGTTTTATTTTGAAAAGTAATTCTCCTCTCGTTTCAGGTCACTTGCCCTTCCTCATGTGTCTCAGTCTGATTGCCCTAAGTGTTTCCACCTGTCCCCTATTTCCCTCCATGTGTTTAAATAGTCTGTGTTCCCCTTGTCTTGTGCCAGAGTGTCATCGTCCTTGTCCTGCACCAGAGCCTTGGTCCATGTCCACAGCCATAGTAATCGCCATAGTAATCGCCATAGTAAGTCGTATGTACCTCGTGAAGAGTGATTTTTTGTTTGTAATTTTTTCCTTAGCTAAAGTTCATAGCCCTTCGTTTTCCTCGTTCAAGAGTGATTTTTTGTTTGTAAATTTTTTTTACCATAGCTTAGATTCATAGCCCTTTGTTTTTCCTCGTTAGAGAGTGATTTTTTTGTTTATTTCTTGCCATAATTTAGATTCATAGTCCTTGGTTTTTTCCTCTTTAAGAGTGATTTTTTGTTTGTAGCCAAATTATTTTATATAGGCAGATTTTTCCTCCATACGGAGCGTTTTGTGTTTATTTGTTTCTTTTTTGATGAGTTATTTTCCCTCCTCTTGAAGTGTTTATTGTTTCTTCAATGAGTCAGGAGTTTAGTGTCTAGTTTTGTTTATAGCCATTTGTTTGTCACTCGGTCCGAGGTCTCCGGTGAATTCAATAAAAGCCTTTTGTTATCTAAAATCTCTGCATCTGAGTCCTGCTTTGAGTCTCGGCCTGACACACGTCCCTTCTTGTCACAAACATTCTTAATCACTGGAAAATTATATGTCGGTACTTTTAAAAAAATATGATAACATGTTTAAAAATGAAATATGTTTTTAAGGCTGAAAATGAAATTGTTCAAACTATTTCAATCTGGGAAGGAAAAACATCCAAATAAGATAAAATTGTGTAGTTTTGTTAATAATGCAAAGTTGTAATGACAGGCTTCAATAGGGGATTAGCATGATTAAGACTGACAGAGCCTGGTTTATTAAATGATGAGTCAGGATCTAAAGTGGGTCACAGGTCTATCTATCTCTCATTGATCTCCACTTAACAAGGATATTTCTTTGATGGTATCAGATTTATTTTATCCTTTCAAGAAACGTCTCATTTTCAAGTTTTCTCCCAAAATGACAGATAGCATTAAGATGTTCTTGATGTCATTCATGTAAATCACGAATTAGTTTTTAATCACTTACTGCAGTTGGCCCTGAATGTGGCTGCTGAGTTTTGAGTATGAGACAGTTGGACCACACGTTCCAACACATAGTCTCTGTTACACTGAGAATTACACATCACCCATTTTATTTAATCACACTTTAACAATAATTACAATTTTTGGTAACTAAAATGTAAAAGAAAAGTCAATCACTACAAAGCTTTAGAAATATGAAGTAAGCATTAAGCACTAAGCATTTAAATTTTAAAAAGTACCTCTGCCCTCCTGCGGAGCTCCGTCTTAAGGATGCACCCCAGGGTGAAGGTTATGGCCCCGGCCACTGTGGCAAACCAGGAGAGGAGCCACAGTCCCTGGGCTAGCTTCACCCTTTTCTGAAAGGGGAACTTCATCTTCATCACCACCATGGTTGCAGAGAAGGAGTGTTACCGGGGGAATAGGGGAAGGAGAGCGGCGAGGTAACGAGGGACGATGCTGTGTTTCGTCTGTGAGAGAGGAGAAGAGGTGAGAGGCAGGACTCCAAAGGCTCAGAGCTGAAGATGACAAAACTGAAATACAACACGGAATTTGGAAAATAGATTGGTAGCAACAGTGCAAGCGCAATTAAAAACACATTGATGATAACTTTGTGAGAAAAAAAAAAACTTTTTTCTCAAAAAAAAGTCAAGAGAAGTTAGCTCAAAATCCTTGGAGGATAAAATGTTAAAACTTTATATCCCAACTGGTGCGTCTCCAACTGAACACACATCAGTGCATCAAAATTCACCTTATTTTTCTCCCCAGAAAGTGCTGAAAAAAGTCCAGTTACCTCCACCGACCACTGTGTACCGTCCAGTGTGCCACACAGTGGATTTGGCACACTGGATTTGGTGCACCTGGATGCTGGGAGAGTCTTACCTCTAATGCCTACCTATCCTATTAAAGTGGTCTGTGAATCCAGGCCATTGTCAGCTCAGCACCCATCACTCACACAGAGGGACATGGATGACAAACCAAATTGAACCTGACAGGGAGATGGATGTTATCATAATGCATTAACTGTGTAACACATATCCTCATGACCCTACATCAAATACACAAGTAAACTGGAATGAATATGATATTAAAAGACAAATAGACAAAAAAAAAGAGACGTGTATTTTAATAAATCAAGAATTTTGTTTCAGAAGTTTCAGAATAATTCATTTTCAAACATTTTATTTTTTTCCCATCTCTGCTATGTGTGAATTTTGAAGGAAGAGTTGAAAGTTGAAAGTTGAAAAAGTTGAAACAATATTAATGTCTATGGTCAGTGAATTACATTAGGAAGTGTATCTCTTCAGCCAAGGTGGACATGAATGTGTGGTGGAAGAGAGAATAAGAGTTTATTATCTTATAATACCCATGAGGAGCTCAGAGGGATAAATATAACTCTCTCTTTGGTGCCTGCTCATCAGAAGGTTGAGCTGTCTGCAAAAGTTAAATAAGTTTCAGGCAGAACCAAAACAGCATGAAGAGGCTCTTTCATCTGGTAGAAGCAGGGTCATTTCAAAAATATGAAATGACTGATGCTGAGCTGAAAACAGGGCTCTCAGTCACCCGTGAGGGGTCAGTGACGATGGTGATTCAGCATAGTCACTTTATTTCATATACTCATAGATCTAGACTTGATCTAACTCGCCACAGCTTCTAATCACCCAAACAGAAGAAAGTTGATCTGTCGTACTTGAACATTGCAATCATTTCATGTAATATAATAAGAAGCAAAATTGCATTGTAAGCATTCTGTAGTATGGATAGAATGAAATCTGTCCATTTTTAAAACAGTTCAAACACAAACAAGACTGCAATGTTACAGCCATGCTAGCAGATGTGAGGCTGAACAGCCTTGCTGTTACAATGACAATGCTAACATGCTCACGTTTAGCAGGTATAATTTTAGCATGTGTGTTAGCATGCTAATATTTGCTAATTAGCATTAAATAAAAAGTAAACCTGTGGCTGGTGGAAACATCGTTAGTTTTGCAGGTGTTGGGTCAACAGTTCAGTTACCAGTTCATTTTTGACGTGATGGTGATGGATCAGAGGTTAGAGTATCACCAGAGTTATTTCAGTTCATCCTGAGGAGAGCATGAATCTCTGGACCAAATGTAATCGTCATCTGTTCAATAGTTTTTGAGACATTTTTTTTTACAGGAGCTATGTGTAAGTTTTGCTATTGTTACATAGCTAACATTAGCATTAACAACTGTTAACTTACCAGTCTAGAAGAAACATTGTGAGTTCAGCATCAAACCTCAGTCCTTTACTCAACAACAGCTGTCTCCAGCTGTGGAAAGCAACCCTCTTGTTTTGATTCTATTTCTTTCACTTCTTTTTTTTTCTACTGGAGTTAGCATGCTAACCAGCTAGACCCAGCCTGGTTAGCCAATTGTGTCACTTTCCGATGCAGAGTCACTGTAGCTTCCAGTCCGCCCTGAAGAAGTAGCTGCTCAGAGGACGAACTACAACCTCTTGTACTGTAAATCCAACAATGGCTGAGGCTCTTGGTAAGACTGGTAAGTGAACAGCTGTTAATGCTAAGGCTAGCTATGTAGCAATAGCAATAACAACACAAACTAAGAATGTGATTGTCGTGGTGGCGCTGGATCAAAAGTCAGGGGATCATCAGTGTCCTTAGGTTCATCCTCTTGGCTCCATGAATAAATATTTCATTTTCCTCCATACACTAGTTTTTGAGATACTACTTCAGTCTGGACAGACTCTAAGACTAAACCTCTCCTTCCACAGAGCTGCTGCTAACTTGGCTAAGAATTCACTTACACTTACTTATCAACTGTATTTCAACAATAATATGTGAATTGATTCCTGTCCATTGTCCAGTTCTATAAAACATACGAGTTAAAAATTAAGAGCTCTGAAACCGGGATAAAATCCTGCCCTGAGGATACAAAAAGTCCTGACATCCCACTACCACTACCATCACAATTACCACCTCGACCAGAAATGAAACGTAGACAGCTGAATTTATGTCTCATTGTTTTTTAATTTGGTTTATTAGATGTTACATGGACAGAGTTACATGGGTGACATTTACACAAGCTTGTAGAATTTATTCATTTACAAGCGTTTCACTTGGCAGGTTAATTATTGTAGAGGGAATAAATGTTTTGCATGACAGGACAATATTTTTGCATATACACATATATAGTATTTAAAGCTATGACATAGCTGTATTTGTAAGTATACATATGTGTTACTATAACTATAACTACTCACACCACCTTTTAGAACAGGAACATTGATTAACAGAAAAACACTGAAGTCTTTGAGGATGTTTTTACATGCTGCTGAACATTAGGAGTGAACAGTGTTAGACAATAACTTCAAATACATTATTGTGGCTACCTACACAAGAAGTACTGAATCCATAATGTTTCATAGAATAAAGCAAAAGGATAAACTGAACAACTACTTTTTTTCAGCAGAGATGAAAGAACAGGAAAGAAAATGCCTATATCTGCATCTATAGAACAAAAATACATATTATATATATATATATATATATACATACAATACATATGGTAAAATGACATTTTACCATTAAATGACCAAATCTAAACAACTGTAGAGGATGTTTCAATGTAGAGAAAAATATTGTTTATGTTTAAATACATATATTATTCATTTGCCTCCGATGCCACTTAGCAGATGTTGGTTGTACTGATGAAAACTTTTTTATAGGTTTGGTTGAAAGTGAGAGTGTGAGTTGAATATTTTTAATGTGATTATTCATTTTAGTGTGGATTTTTAATGAGAAACAAAGGAAGGAGCTCAGTGTGCAGCCTGAAAAGGGTAAATCCTGTAAGTCTTACAGTTTGAATTCAAACACTAAGTCTCCTCAAAACACATGTAAATTAGTGAGTCACGGAAAAAGAGCTTCATTGACCTTTCCCAGGTAAAAAAAAGGTCACAGTAAATCATGTTTTCAGACACAGGAAACAGTGCACTCATGTTGCTGTCACAGCTGTGTTCGCTCCCCTTTCAACACCTCGTCTGGGATCCCTCCAGTCCAGCCGTGCATCTCAGCCCTGCCATGCCCTTTTCCTTCACCGGACTGTGGTTCACGTATGAAGTGGTTGAGCATCTGTTCAGCTGACTGCAGGCTGGCCAGGCTGCTGTCTGCGTCTGACGTCCTGCTTTCCATCGGCCTGCCAATACCTGCCTCCCTGTCGTTGCTTGTTCTCCAGTGATGAATGATCTCATTATCTAAATCCCCGATAGCTTCATCCCCTGGGTGGTGGAGGTCCATCATGGCCTCCGTGCCTCTCAGCTCCTTTTGCATGTGATGGCGTGCCAGAGGAATTTCCTCCAGGCTAGCTGACCGGATCAGGATGGAAGAGCCGAGGTTTGGACTTGAGGTGATCCTGTAAGTTCCCTCACCTGTCATGTCATCTGACAGACTCTTGAAGCCAGAGGGGCAAGCACTGGTCTGGGGTGCCGGTAGCATCTCATTGTGGATGGTGAACTGGAGATGAGGTATCTGCCGTGGTCGTGCAGAGTGTCGTCTGACAGTTTCCTCGCCCCCGGACTCGCTGTCTTTGTCCATGTCTCCCTCCTGGAATCTCCATGTTTGACCTCTGTTTGATCCTGTCAGTATAAATCGAGGGGTCTCCTCTCCCAGCTCTGACCAGTCAGACTCCTCCTCCTCTGGAACCGACCCCAGGGACTGCTCCTGACTGCCGGCCTTAGCCTTTCCATAGTTCTGGCTGTCCATGAACTGAGCCGGAGGGGGAGCAATGGGGAGAACCACCTGATTAATGGTGTCATCGGACTGAAAATGGAGGTTGGTTTTGTGCAGGATTGATGTTACCTAAGGTCACAAATTGATCAGTTTATTGATTAAATCAAAATAATATAGAAGAGGTTTTAATACTGAATGCTGCATGTACAGAAATCATCAGGAATACCAGGAGATTTTTGAGTCTGTGTTTTCTGGTTTTCCTCCCCTGAATGTGTTTGCATTGAATGTGTTGGTGCAGCCACTGTCTGGCCATAACTCAAACAAAGGTAAAGATCTTACATTGAATGTTTCCACGCTGTTGGCAAATTTTGAATCGGCGAGCTGCTCTGTCAGCACTGAAATACGCTGATTCAACCTCTCACGTTCTCCTTCCATACTCTGAGCCTGACACAGAAAGAACAGGAATAGTTATCACAGATAAACTTTCAGGAAGTTTTGGGACTTTAATATGTTGCAGTTAAATAACTTTAAACCATCCTTAATAACTCGGTAGAAAAAGGCTCCTACGTGTGTCACAACTAGTTTCTATTCATATTAATGTTTTAATAATCGAGGAACTGGTTTGTAGTTTATGTGCAAGAAACATAGAAATACCAGTGATCTCACCACAGAGTGAAGTCTTTGCTGTAGAAAATTATTGGTCTGTTGTGTGGAGGAGCAGTTATCATGTAGTCTAAAATAAGGCAGTCAAAGAGAGAGAGGGAAGTTATTCAACAATAGTATGGCGTATTGCAGTGTACACACAATATCTCACATTGCATGAGCTTAAATAACAGATAGTAGATCATCTTCAGTGTAAAACTGCATCCTTTACCTCTTAAACCGCTCTGTGAGGTTGCTGAGCTCCATACGTGTCCTCTGAAGCTCTGTCTCCAAAACCTTTTGGCTGCTCATGAATTCCTCCCCTAAACACTCCATCCTCACTGCTGTCTTCAGCAAACTTTGATGCAGACCTTCATTCTTCTCCTGTAGTATCCTATCAGGATGGACACACAAAAAGACAAAGTGAGACAATCTTCACAAGCTTTTAATTCATGTATTTAATGATAAATTCTTTCATATTTTTGACAAAGACTCAGGCCAGTGTTTTCTGTGATGTTCACATCCAAAGTAGTTTTGAGCCAGTCAGTCTATACACTGATCACTGTCATGGCTGCCACTTGGACAATGACTTTTACCAGTTAATATAACCAACAGAATTACATCACACTTACATGATTCTACCCAGCTCATGAGTCTTTTCCTGTATTCAAGAACAAAACAAAGTGAGTTTCACAAGAAAAATTACATTCAGAAATTAATTCAGAAATAAATATATACTATTTATTATGATGCACAACAAATGAAGTGAAAGAAATTAGCTGAAAAATGAGAGACGAACAAAGAGCAGTAATTGGCAATGTCAATTTGATGACCATTAGTGTGTGCATGATAACTAATCTATCGTTCAGTAATAACTAATCTATTGTCCACAGTGGCATGAACACTGGTGCCCAAATCAATAGGCAAACAAATGAGTGGAACATTGTTGCATAACCTGTTAATGAGACACGGGCAACTATTGACCTGCCAATAATTTCTTAATGAACATAGTGTGATAGGGGATTTCATGGAAGAGTACAGTCTTGAAAAGTAATGCCATACTTTATGTAAAGATGAGTCAGTGAAGCTCGTCTGTTCCTCGTCCTGACTGGAGGGGCTGCTAGTGTTCCTGGGGGAATCGGCCTTGCTGGACAGAGACTCTGGCTTCCTGTGTGAAGGTGGACTTCCAGCAGAATGTCCCTTCATATGAGTATGGTGGTTGTCATGGTCGAGATCATTGTTTTTGGAGTGATGGTTTGTATTAAAGTAATCTCCATGGTGATGCTGATGGTCTGTACTGTGGTGGTCACCATGGTGATGGTGATGGCTTGGACTGTGGTGGTCTCCATGGTGATGGTGATGGTGATGGCTTGGACTGTGGTGGTCTCCATGGTGATGGTGATGGCCAGGACTGTGGTGGTCTCCATGGTGATGGTGATGAAGTCCACTGTGGTGGTCTCCAGGTGGATGGTGATGGCCTGGACTGTGGTGGTCTTCATGTTGATGTTCATGAAGTCCTCTCCATGGTGATGGTGATGGCCTGGACTGTGGTGGTCTCCATGTTGATGTTCATGAATTTCACTGTGGTGGTCTCCATGGTGATGGTGATGGCCTGGACTGTGGTGGTCTCCATGTTGATGTTCATGAATTTCACTGTGGTGGTCTCCATGGTGATGGTGATTGCTTGGACTGTGGTTGTCTGCATGTTGATGTTCATGAACATCACTGTGGTGGTGTCCATGGTGATGTTCATGAATGTCACTGTGGTGGTCTCCTTGGTGATTGCTTGGACTGTGGTTGTCTCCATGGTGATGTTCATGAATGTCACTGTGGTGGTCTCCATGGTGATGGCTTGGACTGTGGTGGTCTCCATGGTGATGCTGATGAGATTCACTGTGGTGGTCTCCATGGTGATGGCTTGGACTGTGGTGGTCTCCACGGTGATGCTGATGAGATTCACTGTGTTGGTTTCCATGGTGATGTTCATCACTGTGGTGGTCTCCATGGTGATGTTCATGAGACTCACTGTGGTGGTCTCCATGGTGATGCTGATGTGATTCACCATGGTGGTCTCCATGGTGATGGTGATGGCCTGGACTGTGGTGGTCTCCATGGTGGTGATGATGGCCTGGACTGTGGTGGTCTCCATGGTGATGGTGATGGCCTGGCCTATGGTGGTCTCCATGGTGATGGTGATGGCCTGGACTGTGGTGATCTCCATGGTGATGCTGATGAGATTCACTGTGGTGGTCTCCATGGTGATGGTGATGAGATTCACTGTGGTGATCTCCATGGTGATGGTGATGGCCTGGACTGTGGTGGTCTCCATGGTGATGCTGATGACCTTCACTGTGGTGGTCTCCATGGTGACGGTGATGTTGTGAGCTGCGGTGGTCTCTATGGTGATGCCGATGTGTTGGGCTGTGATGCTCTCCATGGTCACTGGATAGGCTGTGGTGTCTGTGGTGACGTGGTGTAGTAGGGCATTCACTGTCTGGATGGTTGCTATGGTGATGGTGACCTGAACTGTGAAGGTCTCCATGGTGGTGTGTTGGTGTGTGGTGACCTGAACTGTGAAGGTCTCCATGGTGGTGTGTTGGTGTGTGGTGACCTTCACGATGATGACTTGGGTCTCCATGGTGATGATGATGAGTTGTGACATGGTCATCTCCATGGGGATGAGCATGGCCATGGTGGTCTCCATGGTGGTGGTGATGAGCATGGTCATGGTGGTCTCCATGGTGATGATGATGAGTTGCACTGTGGTGCTCACCATGGTGGTGAGTTGGGCTGTGGCGATCTCCATGATGATGGTGATGGGATGTGCTATGGTGGCTTCTGTTGTGGTGGTCACCATGGGGATAAGTGGGGCTATGGTGATCTCTGTGATGATGGTGGTGTCCATGGTGATGGTGATGACTTGTGTTGTGGTGGTCTCTGTGGTGATGCTGATGACCTGGGCTATCACAGTCTTCATGGTGAAGATGATGGTGGCTAGAAGTGTGGTCTTCTTGGTGACGGCGGGAGTGCTTATAAGAAGACGAGTGGGAGTGACGCTGAGGAGTTTGAGATCGTGAGTGACGACCTTTCAAACAGCTGATGTCAGTGCAGCTTTTGGCCTTATGGTGCATGTGAGCAGCTGAGTCTACAGAGTGGTGACTGTGGTGATGGAAGGATCTGGAGTGAGAGAGTCGAGCAGAGTGCCGGCTGGTGTGGGAGTGCTTGCTGGAGGTGACTGAGTCTGCGCTGGCAGGTCGACTCCTCTGCTGTCTGGGCTTCTCAGTGCTGCTCTCTACAGCACCGGCTCTAGCAGAGGCCTGCCGTGGACTGCAGGGTCTTTGAGCATCTGTGACCCCAAGAGTGGTGAGTCTCATCGGGCTCAGCACCTGCCGGGTGATCTCATTAAGGAATGCAGAGAACTTCATTTTTTCTTTCATCAAATTCTTCTTGGCTTCACTTTTCCTCCTTTCTTGTTCCTTTGCATCTTCATTCCCATGTCCTTCTCTTTCTTTGGGTCTAGTCAGAGCCTCCATTGATTTGGATTTGCGAAAACTTCCATCATTTCGGGAGCCTCTTGCAATCTTTTGTGTGTTCTTATGGGAGCTCTGGGTGGGGCTACTGTGAGAGGACTTGCCTTTCTCCCGTTTCTGTTTGGCAGAGAGTCTGTTTACATGACCTCTTTTATCTATCAGAGGGGCTGTGTCGTCTCCTTCCTCAAAGTACCTGCGTTTACCAGAAATGTCAGTACAGGACTGTGAATGCTGAGGCTTCCTAAGTGGATGTCTATCCAAACACTCACTGCTTGTCTCAGAGGACAGGCTGGAGGAAGACGTTGAAGAGGAGGAAGAGGAGGAGAAGGAAGAGGATGAGGAAGAGGAGGAGGAGGAAGGGGAGGAGGAGGACGTTGATGAAGAGGAAGAAGAAGAGGAGGACGAGGAGGAACCGGTTGGGGAACTGAAGGAGGTTTCTGAAAGAGAAACATGGCGATGATTTTGCTTGTGATGGTGGTGAGAGTGAGGATGATGAATCTTGTCATTATCACATGGGCGTCGATGGTCCGGGTGATGGTCACTGAAAATACTGTCCTCTGCTGTTGAGTGGCTGCTATCAAAAGAATACATGGGCATTAAAGTCACACTGGAACATAAATACTGAATGTTCACATCTCTTGGTCTATTTAAAAATGAAACACAGATTTTATGAATGAATTACAGGCATGTCATGTTGCTCAAAGAAAGGCCAGACTTACTCTTGGCTGTCATTGCCATCTGGCTGATGTAACTTTTGCTGGTAGTGCTGATGACGGTGGCCTTGGTTTTGGTGATGGTGCTTCATTTGTTGAGATTTGGAGTTTGCCACCTTTCCACGCTTGTGGTCTTTTTCTTGATGGTCACACATTTCAGAATTATGACCTTTTCCAGCTCCGTTGTTGTGGTGGAAATGTTTCTCCGTCGGCTGAGAGCTGCCCTCAGAAACTGGCACAATATTGATCCCTGGAGAAATATTGTACTTCTTTACTACTTTGTTACATAATTCACTCTGCTATGGCCATTTTTCTCTTTCTCTATCCATTTACAACACTTCCACAGAAATAGAAACATGGAAATATTTAAATTTGAATGCGTACTATTATGGTTGTAAATTAGAGAAAAACATAGTGATGATGAAAATGTCGTTACATGTCGTTACATTATATGATTGATAATTACTTCTTCATAAAGCTATACTGGTTTACTACAGCAGTGACATGGTTGCTGGTCACTTTAACGTGCATAATTTCTGATTTGTACTAAAGTATGACTAAAAAATGTAAATTTTTGCAAAACATACTTAATGAAGTGCTACATGCAGTAAAAAGGCAAATATTCCAAAGCAGTCCCATGCAGACATGCAGCTTTGTAAATTACAAACACACTAAGACACATTGAATAATGAAAGAAGTTTCAGAGACGTTATCTCAGATATTTGTCTTTAACTTATCTACCATACAGTGAACATCTGTACTTACGTTGTCAGAGAAGCCTCAGGAAGGACACAGGCGATCTGTTCATTGATGCTTTGTATCAGAAACACAGCGATTCTCTGTCTGCGATGCAACTTGTAATTGAAGTGTGAAGCACATGTGAAACACTCACAGTCACACATCAATATATACTCCTGTGCCGTCCAATGACAGCGGGGCCAGCTGTTACACGCAACTACTTTGAACTGTATTAAACTCTAGTGCATACTGCTGTGTATATGATGGCTAATGCATTTATTTTAAAGATACCAACATGGATTAGTAACATACTGTACTGTGCATTTATAAAATCAAAACTACAAACTGATGGTCAGTGCATATTGTACATTTGTATGATATATTCTTCCTGAGTCTTGCTTGTTGCACATAATTAATTAATTAATTATAATTAAATAATTTTAAATTGTTCTTTTCTGGGATCTTCGGACAATGCTACAAGGATTACAGACATTTTATGGTTTGTTTGCAAATTATGTTTAATATCTATGATCTGAGTCACTGTACCAAAGTGTCAGGTAAACTCTATATAACTGGGATGGTAGTGTGTGTGTGTGTGTGTGTATGTGTGTGTGTGTGTGTGTGTGTGTGTGTGTGTGTGTGTGTGTGTGTGTGTGTGTGTGTGTGTGTGTGTGTGTGTGTGTGTAATATCTTCTTGTTATTACTTATGTTTTTAGAATATTCACAAAACAACTTCCCACATGTCAGAATGAGTCACTGCTTGTTTTGTTAATGTGAAAATATTCCTGTGATGATGCTGAGCTTAAAACTGCTTTAAACTTGAAGTAAAAAGGTACAAAAAACGAATCACTCCGGATGTGAAGAGTTCAACTCAAAGGTTATTTTTCCACCTGCGATTGTCATGAGATCAGAGACGAGCTGTGCTGCTTACAGTACGCATGTTAACTACAAAGTGGCAGGTTATTGATCAGGATGTCCCTATTATGTCAGGCCAATGGGCAATCTCATAACTCAGAGTCACTGACAAATAATTGAACTCCAATAGAGTGACAAAGGCAATTACACACCATGAAACATCACAATGTTATATTAAACCACTCATGGCGGAAACCATTTTATATTCCAGGAGACGCATCAGATGATACAAACCACAGCTCTGTGTTGTACAAGTGCAGCATCTGTCAGCCTCATTGTAATCTGGCATCATGTATGATCTTCATGGCCGCCGGCAGCTTTCCCTGCATCAATGTTGCATGGCTCAGATCCACTGACAATCAATGGCAAACCTACGCCGCTGCGACTGTTTGCCAGACACAATGGAAAGTTAGAGGTGGCAACGGACAGTCACATGCAAACGCGTGACGTATTGGTGAATATTTATAATAGCCTGCAGATATCTACACTTGAAATACGAGGATTCTCAAGGACAGCGTGTGACAGAGTTACATCACACAAGATCAAGATCATCATGGGCCCAATAATGAATGCAGCAGCGTCTGTGCCAGAGCGCTGCCGCACTGTCATTGGTGTGGAATTACATACTAATGAATGCATTTTCCACATGCAGCTAGTTGTTACAGCTTTCGGTAAAATGACTTAAAATTAGTGAGGAGGAAATACAATGGAAGCCTATAGGGACTATATTCAATATATATATTCATAGGATATTGTAATTCCACAATAGCATCATAATTCTCCACATACAGTATGTATGTGATATTACAATTAAAATGCATTTTCATTTTCATTCTCACATACTTGTATGAGGATTCTCGGACCATATTAAAATGAAAATGGAAAAGCTGTTTGACATTTCATTTTCAAAGTCATACCCCGCTGCACAGTGGACAATATTCAAATGTTAATTCAAAAACTAAAATGCAGTTTTCTAACAATTTGAAAATGAGAAAAGCATTAGACAACTAAAGCCTTAACCTGCTACAATGGAAAATATTTAAATGCAATATGCAAAACATCGATCGCATTTTCATTTATATGGCACCACGCTCTCTTGGGGTCAAAATAAAAATGAAAATGCAATTTTATAACAATCCGGAAATGAAAATGGCATTTGACATTTTATTTTCAAAGTCTCGAGCTGCCCTACAGTGACAATATTCAAATGCAATGTGCAGAAAAACGGCCCCAGTCTGTTACATTTTCATTTACATGTACTTGTTACCATCATCTCTGTCAGGTGATTGAACATTTGCCAGTGTCAGAGCTGAACAATCCAGAGTCTCTTAACGTCACTCACTGAGTCTTTGACCAACTGAATGTTTTTGGTGACTCTCCGGCCACTTGCAAAAGTATAAACAGAATATCAGGATGTTACGTTGTAAAGAAAAGATTTATGAACAGATCAACACGCAGCCATCCCCTGCTGTAGTGCATCACACATGCAGTGTAGAAGCACAAACACATACACTGCCAAAAAAAGGAAGGAGCTAGAAATAGATATAATAATATAATAGAAAAAGTAAAGTTTTCTTAGTGGATTTGAATTTAAATTGTAAACTGACTGAAGTATTGTTAGGGTTTAAGGTTGGATAATGCTATCAATTCATTGATCTGCAGGTTTTAAATGCCAGTTGCCCAGTGTCACAAACAACAATAATTTGGTGTTACAGAAAGGAGGCAGAAAACACAAAGCAAAAGAGAGAAAAACGTTTCAACTGACTCTAAATAACAACACAAACAAAACATCTAAAATTCATCCACATGAAAGCCTGGAGAACTAACTGGATATTATGTAACAAGACAATATTTCTAATAGGCTCCTAAGTTGGGTCTTAATTTTGAGCCACAACTCCTGAACAAAATATCTTATACCAGAGTACAGTATACAGTTATTGTTCAAACTGAAACCACTGACATCAATGTCATTCACATAAATAATAAATTAGTTTTGAAAAACAAGTGTATAGAGCACTGCAGTGTAGAGTCTCACTGTGGACTGCAGCCTTTCAAAGCCACTGATGTAGGAGAGATGTTTCTGTAAACAGCCTGTCCACTGACCTGACCCTGGTCTCTGTCCCTGCCCTGAACTCACAGACTCTCACAGGACCTCACGGAAGGCGTCCTGAGCTGGATTCACCACCAGGGGGAGCGATACGCAACATATTTGTGGCGCCACTGCAGGGCACCAGTGACGCCTCTCATTGGGTTTTCTGTAAGGAGCTGGTCTGACTGTCTGAGTTCAAGTTCAGAGTGTGGAGACACAAGGTGGAGAATCTAGTGTCCACCTTCTCCTTTTTAGAGTTCATTCTTCTATTTACTATAAGGTTGTTTATATCAGGGATACAACAATGTGACATTATGCACAACTTTCAATGAACTTTTAATAACTTTTTTTTTCTGCATATAGGAATGCAATTTCACAAAACAAACAAGAAGTTGACAACAAATGAATGATTATAAAGCAGAACCCATCCCATGAAGATGAAGCATGTTTTTCTTATTCACAATGTTAACACAGACTTTTATTATGGAGACAGAAATCTTCATAGTGTCTTTTCACAGTGAAACACTGTTTGAGAGAGTAAATGAGTGTTTACTTGCTGTAACTCTTCTTGGCCTTTTTGTGTGATTTTGAAAAATTATTCATGAATGTTCTCACTTGAGTGCAACAATTTACTGTGATAGCATCCAAATGCTGCTGACAACCAGCAGCTGCTTTATCAGAAACAGGCAACAGAATTTGTCTGAGTAAGGGTTAGACGACATTTTAGAAATCCTTCACTCTTAATTTTGCCTGTACACCGCATTAGATGATGGTAACTATCTATGGACTTTAAAAAATATTAAAATACTGAAATTCTGTAGTATTCCCATTTAATAGACAGTCAAAAACATCAGGGAAATGTACATACAGTATATATGGCAAATCTAAAAGCAATGCACTCAATTTCAGAAATAATGCACACCCATAAATAGTTATGTATTAATCACGTGTGGGGTATTTGATTCCAGTTGTGAAGGCCACCTCTGGCCGCTCAGTTCAAATCAGCTTGTGGAATCAGGTTCTGACTGTGTAAGTGTTACTGAGCGTTTCCTTGCTGATCATATACATTCTGACATTCTACCAGCAAAAGATGTTCTTTCAACATCAACAGTGTATATTTAGTTTCTACTGAACTTAAAAAAAAATTAACTTAAAAAGATCACTGACAAGTGTTAGCTGGAATTGGAAATATAAATATTGCCCCTCTTTGTCAATAGCTATTCAAAGCAACATGAACTGGATCCTTTGTCTCTACGCTTCAGGCCTTGGTCACCACTGGAGTTTTCAGGTTGCTCTGCTTGGATCACAGGAAACCTCCTGAATGTTGTGAGATATTTTCAGTGTCTGGCATGTTTCTAATGCCTGATGTAAACGAATGGAGCCAGGGACTGCCTCCACTCTCTTTTCCATTCAAGTTGGGCAAAGCTCTCTCTATTGGGCTAACCGAGTATTAGAAAGTCCCACTTCAGCTCGTTCTACACAAGCCTATGTTGTGTAACACAGAAGGAAAAGAAGGAATCAATGCTTGTTATCAGTTTTTCCCCACACGAATGTTGGGGTTAAGAAGAGGATCTAAATTTGGGTCTGAGCCAGCCGAGGCACGTCCAAGTTTAGCCATGATGATTATCAACGTAAAGAATCCAAGAACTCCGACCAGAAGAAGCATGAAGACCCGCTGTTTCCAGGACAGGGAAGTCCGTTTTCCACCCGTGCGGTTCCTGAAAAGATGAATAAATGAAAAATAAATAAAAATCAGAGCTCACAAAACCATGTCACTGCGATTTATTCAGAGTGTCAAAGCAATAAAAGAGCTCAAATTCATAATACTAACTTGAGAATTCGAGCAAACCAACTTAACGCTGGTCGCCGCCGGTACTTGTCGTCATCAAAGTCGATCTGTGTGACAGAGCTGTGACCAACGTCCCGTGTGTCGTAGAGTTTTCTTGGGGAAGACGCTGGAGAATAACAACAAACAATCTTATTTCTCTTTCAACAAAGTTGGCAAAACTTCAGTGTTCGCACTTCAGTGTGTGATAAAACTGACGTAGAATTTTCTTCTGAATGTTTGAGGAAATAGAAAGCTGTAGAGAGTGGACTCAGAGGGCGTGTCATTGCTTCACCTGAGTGTATTGTGATTGTGTCACTGGTGGTGGCAGTAGTGAAGTTGATCACAGCGTGCTCCTGCATATTTGGATCCCCATTTTTACGAAGACCTCCAAGGTCTTCCTGTGCTGGGGGTGAGATGGAGTTTGGTGGAGGGGTGAGGCTGGTGTTGTAAGAGTGGCTGGGGTAAATGTTACTTTGTTCTTGTGCTGTGGAAACAAACAAGACCAGGTAAAAACCTAGTATCTGTCTGGACCGCCTATAGTCATATCCTGATTTTATAACTGCGACATGGTCGTCTGACAGAATCAACTAACACATTAATGAACAACAAAGACTGAGCTGTGATTTCAGGATTTACTGTAACATGGTCACTAAGAGAGAAGTTTAGAAGAGACAGATTATCTTTGTTTTTTTAAAGTTACTTTTTCAGGCTTTTGTCTTTAATACAGTCATAGTGAGAGAGAGAGAGAGAGAGAGAGAGAGAGAGAGAGAGAGAGAGAGCAAGAGAGAAGAGAGAAGAGAGAGAGAGAAAGAGAGAGAGCGAGAGAGAGAGAGAAGAGACAGAGAGAGAGAGCGAGAGAGACGCAGCAAATGGTGACAGACAGGACTTGAACCCGGGCCGCCAGGGAAAGGACTAAACCCAAATGTGACGCACTCCACCAGATGAAGAACAGACTATCTCTCTCACAGAGCAACAGCCTCCGTCTGGATCCACAATACTTTAGTCTTTATTTACTTCAACTCCAGAACTTTCACAGAACGTTTATTAGAGGCAGGTCTTCATGTCTAACTCTCTCTCTCTGTTTTAGACGTAGAGTTGGTCATAGTGTTTTAGTACGAAAGCCTCGTTACGGATGACTTCTCTCCCTCTTCTCCTCCTCCCTTTCCCTCTCCCTCCCTCCCTCCCTCCCTCCCTCTCCCTCTCCCTCTCTCCTGCTCGCTCTGCCCAGTGTGTGTTATCTTTAGTTATTCCTCTGCCTACTTTACTAATAACAATACATGTAATGAAAGTACTTTATGTGCTGTAATGGAGGCAAGGCTCAGTGTATTGGAAGCACTCCTCCTCTCCACATTCATGATTATAGGGTAGGCCCTACTGCTGCCGTCCAGCAGAAGAAGAGAGTTTCATTATCTGATCATGTTGCACAATGTTGACTTTCACCATAAACTGAACCTCTTAAATAATCCCATGTGATCAGCTACAAAACAGACCTGATAGAAATGCACATGTTGAAAAAAGTAAACATTAGGGCTCACCATCAAATGTTGACCAGTCAGTATAATCAGTGACATCATTAGCTGTGGTCTCCTCGAGGACCCCGATGGGCTCTTCAATCTGTCACATCACATTTTAATCATGTTAGAAACATTACCTCTGAGCACTGCTGTTTAAATACAAGCAGAGAGAGCACAGCTCTGAATGTGTGCTTTGTTTTCAGGAAGACCGATTTAACTATAATAGGTCCTTACCAGCGGCAGCCCTAAACCAGCTCTAGCCCAGTTAACAGATGACAGCTGTTCTTTCAGCACATCGGCAATTGGGCTGGCCAGATTGGAGGGGGGAAACACTGGACCCTGACAGGTGGGACACTGGTATCCAGCTGGAGCCGTGTGGAGGGGGAGCCGAGATGCCAGGTTATTAAGACAGGCCCAGTGGAAGACATCTGTGGATGGCAGAGACAGTTCAACGTCACGGCAACAGGGATGGGATTTCACTGTGTTTGTTGTTGGTTCAGTTGAACTGCTCGTTTAAACATCAGAGGATCTGCTGGACACAGGGGACCATGTATTCCCATGAGTTTATAATAAACAGGAACTTGATAATCTTACCGTAGCAGACAAGTCTGACAGTGTCTTGAGCAGTCAGGGGAATATTACACAGAGCACAGTTGGGGTTGTAGTCACTGTCCTGCAGCCACTGCAGATACGACTGTACGATACACTGAAGGGCAGCAGGTGAAAACACAAGAGTTTTATTGTGAACACATTATGTTACAAATTTTACACAATTACACATCATGTGACGCTTGTTCACCCACTGACCTTGTTGTGGTTGGAGACGAGGCAATGCTCGCACACATTGACACGATGTTCGAAGCAGAATAAATTGGTCACCTTTCTCTTCGGGCACTTGCAGAGACCCATATCCACCTGTGCTGTTTGGATGACAAACAAACAACTGCAGGTTTGTGTTGGATGCATACGACAAGATGATTTTATACATAACAGACTGGCCTCCTGTTTAGTAGCAAGAATAATGTGTCTTCAGTGCTAGCAAAAACATGACATTAAAAGTTTTTTACTTAATCAATTTATCTTGAGGCTAATCTTCTCTTGACTAAAGACTTTCCCTTTTTCCTGACGACCTGAACTTTCCCCAGACACACTGCTGTGGGCATAGTTTCGCTTGTGACCAATTTGAGTCAAGCAAATTCCTCACTTTCCTCCATATTGTGAATATAAACTTAAGGAAATGCATCATTGCATTATTATATTAAAGTTAAGATAATTTGCTGGTTTAGCCAAATACAGACTTGTCTGTTACTCGATTGATTTTTCCACAGAATCTCCATATATTGGAGGACTTCAGCCGTGTTGCTCACTCTTATGTTAGTATCTCCTTGGATTTTAGTTATAATGATATAGTATATATGTTGCCTGAGCGTACAGGTTTATTATACGTCCCAGCCCACGAGCAATATTGGGCTGGATGCTGATTTTTGTTTGGCATGCTGAGGTCGGGTCAAATATCTGCAAGTAAAGTTCAACACACAGCAGGGATCCACATTATGGCTCCAAACACATGAGCCACTAAAGTCCCTTTTCTGATGGAAAACTGAACAACATGAGAGGGCTACACGCTGACACTGTCCTACAGACCACGAGGAAAAAGAACAGAGTGAGACTAAACACAAGATGAGAGGTTTGATCAAAATATAACAATTTCTATCGACTATTCTAACGACTTCTATCAGGCTAAATAAAACTGTGCAGGTGACCTCACAGATACTTTAAAATGTGGATGATCGGTACTAATAATGCTCTTAAAAAACATTTGTTTCTATTCTATTTACAACTTACCTAATAAAAGATGTATGACTAGTTTAATATTCAGCTTGTTAACACTTTATAAATCATTTATAAGCTGTTATGACACATTGGATAAAAAGGGCAACAGTGACCTGTTGCTTGCCAAATAGTGAGCCCACGTGTCTCTGCTGCTGTGTAGCTGCTGCTTCATCACGTTTGTTCAGTTACTAACAATGAACCACCGTCAGCAACTTCATGGTCAGAAAGTTTCATCTGGCAGATCACATGATCATATCACATGACCAGATTCATCCTCATAATAATCACAGCTGTTGATCAGATATTACCATGGAGATGCTTTCTGCTGGTTGGTCTCTTCTTTAGGACTTTAACATCCAGGTAGAACACAGGTGGGAACCTTCCTTTACCTGGTGAACTGCTCACCCATTCTTTGTCCCACTGTTCACATCTCTGCAATTCTCCCTCCATCACCATCCATTAACTTGATGTTGCCAAATAGTGAGCCTGCATCAATGTATGAAACTTGTTTATAATTGTTTATTTATGATTTATAAAGTGTTAACAACCAAATGAATAACCTGTTTATGGACCATTTATAAATCCTGTGGTACCAAACATTTTAACATGTGTTTTCTAAACTTTGCAGGCAGACCCTGCAGGGCTTGTTGTGCTTGTTTTTAGGTTTAGTCTCAGTGGAGTCAATGTCTCAACCATTTACATACTTGAAGAGCCAGGCTGGGAGCGACACACACATCCATTCACATATTTGTACCTCCGACCCAAACCTTATTAAATGACATTTTCTGAGGTTTATGGTCAGGTTAATAAGGGCTTGTTGATCATACTTTACTAATGATGCCCTCCCAGTTGTCATGTCACAAGCATTAGACAGGATGGATGGGACAGTCCAAGGTGAGGGTGGTAATACCTCTATTATATTGTCATGTTGTATTAGAACTGCCATTTTCCTGGTTAAATAATCGTTATATTATGGATAGCTACAGGCTATCGGGTTAACATGCCATTCAATTTCATTATTACCTGTTTAACAATGGCACCAAGCTGTAAATGTTACTCATGGTGACGTGATTTGTATTTCTTCACCTGCACCTAACGTGACGTTTTAACGAAGTCAACACACGTCACACCTTCCGGCAGGTCACGAGTATAACTTCATGTTTCAGCACCGACACTTCATCCCAACATTTATCTGAGCTAACATTAGCTGCTAGCTTAGCTGGAAGTTGTCAGGTGAGGTGACGTTGGCGAGCTGAACTAGCTAGCTGCTGGAGTTCAGGAAGTGCCGACGCCAGTGACAAATAACTACATGTTACCTGTCACAAAGACTTTAATCAAGTCCCGTTGGTGTCAGGTGTTGTCCGTCTGTCATTTAAGCTTCCCCGTCAGGGTCCCACTGAAGGCGTCTCCACAAGCTGTCATCAGTAAAGTTGACTGCAGCTAGCTGAGTCCTTCCTCTCTCTGTTTATGTGCCACGTCTCTTCCGCTTCTTGTCTCTGTGTCACGAGCCAGGAGCTGCAGTCTGCCCCCTGCTGGGCCGGAGGGTATGTTCGTGGACATTCATTGTTCTAGTGGGAACATTTGACTGTCTGACATATGGTGTAGGCTTTAGAAACATGTACGGCGTAAGTCTATTTGTTTTTTCTCTTCTTCTCTTATTTAATAAAAGCACATTACTTCACACTGCACTGGAGGATGTTCTTCTTCACAGCTCCCAAACAGGTTGTACAAGACATGCACTAACTTGTTAATTAGATACATAATAAGTGACCTAAATGTTCATTTCTCATTTTGTATTGTTCAACAAAACATTGTGTCTTTCCTCCCCGCCCAAGACTGTAATCCCTCAGACATAGAAATATTTATATAATAAATTGTAATCCAACATAGAAATTAAAAACAAGTTGAAGTTGATCTGGTTTTAATTTGACTTTAAAACACATTTTTGCCTTTTTTTTTTTTTTTTACAGGATTTTCTGTGTTGATAATGTCGCCCTGAAGCCTGTCTTTTAAAACAGGTAACAGCTTTTTAAAACACTTGATCAGATGTACTTTTTTTTTAATAAGAATAAGATTTTAATAAACAAATATCTACTGATCCCACAGCAACAAAAGGAACTACAAGAATAGACATATAGTACTGACAAGGAACCTATAATTCATGAGTGTCCACTAAATGCAATAGGTAGTGTGGAGCATAAAAAAATACTCTTTGTACATGTGTCGTGCTGAATTACAGTGGAGAGGCATCAAAGTGATGAAAACGTCAAGTGTAAAACATTCACATTTTCCCTTCCGTCAAAGACAGCATGAGAGGAAGTTCAGCTCCTGGTTCAGCTGGGCTCCTGCCTTTGTGTAAGTTTGTGTCAGGCTGCAGTTTGTGTTTTCACTCAGCAGGTGGTGCGCAAACTTAGATCCAAAAGCTGCTTCCAAAAGTCCAAACAACGCTGGGTTCAATTATTCACCAAAAGCTGTCGGTGCAGACAATGTAGTTATAGATTATTGATCTTCTATCTGTATTTGTGAATATTTTAAATAGATATCAATGATTACAGGGATTAACGATCATAAGCATTTGAATTACTGCAGTGACTTCATTCAAAGTAAAAAACAGAGGAGAATGGATGTTATGAAGGAGTATTGTAGCTGTTCCTGCGCTTATAATCAGCAGATCACCGGGATGATTTGATTACAGCAAAATGTGTGTCGTCATTTGATCTAATGATGTTGTCTTAATGAGCAACGTTTGGTCTCGAGAAGAGTATGTGCCAAATGTCATAAATGTAAATGGGAGGAAGGAGACAGTAAGAGACTGTAAACGTAGGAAATGACCGTCATAAAAACCTTGGCCATCCTCGACAGACATCAACACGGTTACAATCGTTCAGAGCTGCTGCTGCTGCTTTTCAAAGTTGGGGGCTTCACAGCTTAAACGTGGCAGCCATGATAGATCCAGCCCTGCGGACAAGCATTATTTGAATGCATTGTAATGACATCAGTATGCGCGTGATGCTGCCCGCATGCATAATAATGATGCTTTTGGTTTTTGCAGTATGCATGTCTGCTTGTATGTGTAAATGGCCATGAATGTATTTGAGAAGGAGGGAACCTTCACAGTTCACTGCACATGTGAATTGCCTGTGGAGGAAAGTGATGGGAGCGAAATGAGTGAATCAGAAATGAAAAGGAAGCACCTACAGTGGAAGGAGATGTGAGGTCTTCTAAGGTCTTATAGGCACTGAAATAAAAAAGTTCTTCAATGCAATTGAGTGTAAAATCCTTCTTCAAATTTTTGCATAAAGGCATAAAATTTTCTCATTTACAAATTAATTAACTTCCTCTAATAGCTTTAATACATTTAACAAAAAAGTAGATTGTATCAGTGGAGCAATTCTCATCCACCCTTGTTACGTGAAATTTCTTTCAATAGGCAGTTTTTGAAAGAGCCACTGTGGATATACGTGGGACCATCTCACCCCCAGTGGCAAATTGTTTAATTTCATTGAAGAAAAATATGAACATGAGACTAAATGGCTTTGTGCAAATCAGCATGATGTTATAGTGTTGTCAGTTATGACCAGGGACACATAAATCACAGACAGGGGTAAGGACATGTGGAAAGGGCATTTGAAAAGCACCGGTGCGATCAGATGGAAGGGAAATCTAAAGACAAATGACAGAGGCACTGGAGGACAAACCAGCCCTGGAGCTGAGGCAGCTGGGTCTGAAACACCGACTGGAGAGGTTGTCGGGGTGGGTGGGAGCACATTGATTGATTGAGTCTGGCAACTATTGATCAGCTATCAGCTCTATCTGTGGGGGGAAAGTGTTAAGATTCAGGCATGGCTTGTTTAATGTATCGGTTCCCTGATGTGAGTGTAAAGGGATTGGACCCTAAATCAGAGGGGTGCTGAAAATACAGATAGTCTGCCGAGGCCATTGTTTACTTGATGTTGTGACATTTTGATGTGTGACACCTTTTAAACATGCATTGCATTTACACCACAGGAAAAGGAGACAGTAAGAAATCCAATCACAGGCTGGAACCTCCGACCTGTTAGTCAGTCAGTTTCATTGTGCACGAAGGATTCAGGTCTGTCACATGGGAGAGATGCTTCACGCCGCCGTACTCGAGTCCTGTCAAGCTTTGTCACAGTTTTCAGGACTTCAGAAAATATTTTCCTCCATATCATGTCATGTCTTGTCCTGACATTTGACTTTAATTTTCAAGTCTTGCATAATTGCTGATGATTCTCTTCTATCCTCTACACCTCCGTCTTGTTCGCACATGCACCATGTAGAAATCACTTTTCCTATAATTGTTGATCAAATAGTTAAAAAAGAAGATTTTTATTTTAAATCAGGCATAATATATCACTACACTGTGACATATGATTTTTCAATGAAGAGGTTTCAGTTGAATTTGTTTAATTTTACAAAAGCAAGTTGTTTCCAAAATGTTTACAGTGAAACTATTTACTGTTTCCTACTGTTACTGACAGTGGAAGAAAACCAGACTGTTGGGACCAAGCGAGTAACACCTGGACGTTTGAGAGGAAAGGTGAAATAAACTATACTCTAACCCTAAGTATTTGGGGAGGGGATGTAATCATGTTTTATGACTATGTAATTAAGGAGTAGGAAGGAGATCACTGTCAGTATCACTGTCATCCAATTTGAAGTTTTAAGAATTGGATTTGAGGTCGTGTGCATCTACTTTTTTAAATGGAGAATGTGAGATTGTTGAGTGAACACATTCATTGTAAATGAGTTGAATGATTTTTGTGTCAAAGCAATGAAAGAAAATAATTTCTTGTTTGGTTTGAGTCCTGCTGTGCAAACCGTGTGAAGCGTTTTGAGCAAGAGAAAACAACTGGCTGCTATCAGAGAGGAAAAATAGAAAATACATTTATTTGGAAGCAGTGTGTTTTTATTCTTGTTCCATAATCATCTCGAGTACCTGAAACAATGGAGCGTTCCTCTGGTGGTCCCAGTCTGCAGGATGAAAACTATGTGTTTACTCTGTCTCACAGGCAGCTTTGAAATGTATTTCTGCATTTGTTTGTATGAGAATATGTGTTTTGTTGTTCCTCTTGTACTTTTGTGTATGATAACTGAAAATGAAGTAAAATCAAATCCATGGTCATAACCACATCATCTGATTTGGAATGTAATTACACTGTGGATACTGTTACTTTATCAGGACGGTGGCTCAGAAGCAAATCCATCAGGCTTTGCTCTGAATGAAATTGGATTGACTGATTGATTCATGTATGTCAAGTGAAGGGCAAAGAGACAGACACAAAGAAACCACAGAGAGTGAGAGCAGGTCAGGGGAGGGGAGTCGCAGATATATGGATGAAGCATGGCCCCCTGATGGGGGAAGGAGAGTATTGAATCAGACAGAGACAAATGGAGTGTGAGCGACAGAGAGAAAGAAATTCAGACATATGCCTGCTGACCTCAACCCTTTTTTTTCCAACTAATCGATACAGGGAAATGCGCGTATGTGTATTTGGGTGTGTGTGCGCTTGTTTGGAGGGAGGTTGTGTCTGTGTCGCTCCCAATAATGATCAGAAACACACTGACATTACCTCAGCCCTGTCTGACTCCTCCCTGGCCGTCCAACCTTTGCACATGCCTCTATTTAATTTTGGAGCCTGTAATCTTATAACAGACTGAGAGGTCGGCAGCACTTAGACTGTCCTCGTCTCGGAGCTGAGTGAGGAAAGTGGGACATAAAACATAAAACATAACTGCTGCACAAATGACAGGTCATGCACATAATGTGCGTATAAAGTGTATTTGTGCAAATATTTTCCCTGTGTTTCATTTGGTAGGCAGGGTTGCATTCCAGCACAAAAATAATTAATAACACAATAAAAATGAGTGATTGGTTATTAGGTGCTTTTTGTCTGACTGCCAGACTCTCTCCCCCACTCACTCGCTTACAAGCACACACAGACACACACTGGCTGAGAGAGAAAAGACTCCAGTATTTTCTAAGGAATAATTTCTTTGACGGATGCCTGCTATATACTGTGTATTACTCTGAGCAGCGCGTTGTCACAGCTGAGAATTATAATCAGCTAAAATGTGTTTTATTCCACCCAGGATTCGCCCCCTATCAGCCTTATTATTGGTTCCTCCTGCCGTTTAAAATGGAAAAAATTTCCACACATCTTCAGCCAATTAGGAAGAAGCTTCGGCATGACATTATTCAAATCCAAAGTGCATAACGACGAGATTGACCCAACGTTCAATTATCCAGAGTTTTTGAAATGACAGACACAAAGTGAAGTTTTCCAGCTCTGCAGGTAAAAAAAAGAAAAGTGTGTCCGTGTCCTTTCTGTGAGATCAAGACAGGGGCACAACAACAGACGAAGCAGAACCCGGCCTTTACAGTGGAGATTCACCCGTGAAGGCAGAGAGCATGCAGGTAAGGATTAAATACTTTGGCTCATAGAGAGTGAAGGTGTGCAGAGGTTGAAGGTAACACCCCCCACCCAGCTCTCAGCTGGTTCTCTGGACGGCCTGTAATCACTGGGAAAGTCTCAAAGGGACCCGCTTAATGAAACAGTAAATTAAATTGACACTCCCCAATACGAGGTGCTCTTAGACATTACCATCCATGAAGCCGGGCCACTCACAAGGCTCAATACAACAGGTGCATCTTGGTCATGTATGATCAGTTTTAGCCACATTCATCACTCCATGAAATCTCCCGTTGTTTGACTCACTACCTCCACCAAGTCGGTCATGTTTTCACCCGTCTGTTGGTTTGTTTGTCAGCAGGATTATGCAAAAAGTACAGAACTGATTTGCACCAAACTTGGTGGAGGGACGGGACACAGGCCGGGGACGAACCCTTTACACTTTGGTGCAGATCTGATCAGAGGGGCAGATCCAGAATCACTTTCCTTAACATGGTGAGAAGGGCCTTTTATGTACATTGGCTTTGGCAGAGGTATGTGCTTGACTGCCACTCTAGTTATTTACTGTAATTAACTGCAGGTACTTATACGGCAACAATGTCTCTTAGAAATTATGTTCACAGACCACTAAGCTGTTTTAACAATTATACTATGGTGGCAACATAATCACTGTCAGGGTTTATATTGATGTTTTTTTTTTGAATGAATGAAGCGCCACATTTATTAATGGCAGCGGCCAGAAGATGGTGTGTGGGCATTCAAAGCACATAACTGCCACACCATAGACCAGGCTGCATCCCGTCCTCGACCAGGCTTAGCTAGTACCAAGGTCAAGGTTCGGGAAAGATCAGGGTTTTGGTTTAATAAACACATAAGAAACATTTTTAAAAACATATTTCTGTATTAGACCAGACCACAGTGTTTCCTTACCTTAATCAAAGCGCTCCTGTTGCCTAAACCAATGCTGCAATCACTACAGGATATTGTGTTTTCGCAACTTTCCAAACACGACCATTAACAACATATCCTCATTATGTTAATAGATGTAATCTGGTTGGATTTGTGTTTCCTACAAACGTATTTGCTGTTGCAAATTAGTTGTATATAAAGATAATTGATAGGGAACAGGGCTGGATGCTGAGATGTACCACCGGCTGATTGATTTTGTGAGTACAGCTCCAGTCCACAGGCCTGCAATGAAAAAAAGATGTGCTGAAGCTCACCAAACACTAGAAGAACAGTATGTTTCTATTTGCTGCTGTGTTGGCGTTAATTAGGCCAGATGAATCACATTTTGTATCTCTTTATCTCGCTGCTGAGCACTGAATTTGAAACGAGTTTCTTATCTTGCGAGTGCACCCGTGTAGAAGCCAGCCACTGCCTCCAAAAGTAGTTTTTTGTATCATTAAAATCATGCAATACATTTAATTTGGCTTCCGAATGCTTTTAGACATCCTCACTGCTCATTGAGACAGACAGGGGCCAACCTTTTCAGTGAGACTGAGTTAGTCTGAGGTCTTATTATGCTGTTGTTGGAGGTGTGCGCTGACTCACCCTCTGGAAACCTGCGTGCCTGATAAAATCACATCCTGTGATCAACATCCGCGGACCACAGCAGGCTCAGGTTTGGTATTTCCTCTGGCTAACTGTTGGAGCCCAGTTTTCCAAACCCTTCACCACGATTGTTGCATATGAGTTAATGAGGATGAAGAACAGGGGTAGATCCTATTGATCCGCGGTGATTACATTAGCCCCTTCATACAGCCTGCTCGAGGCGGGAATGTTGTTCCTTTTTTGCCGTTGTTTATAAAAAGGTACAAACACAGAACAGTCGATGTTCTGCGTTATGTCTCGGAACGCCGCATGCTATCTAAAAATCACTCTGCCGCCTTTCTTTGGTTTAGTGTAAACAAGTAAAGCCACCATAACAATATATTGGGATCTCTGTTTAAAAGGGTATTGATAGCTTTGTGGGGATGAAGGCGGGGCTTGGCAGGCCATGATCTGTGAACTCTCTGGTCTGATGACGTCCAGCAGCTGTTTGTAAGTTAGTCAGCCATCTGTGACTTGCATCACCCAGTGGCTCTGATAGGCGCAGTTTAACCGAGCTTAAATTGCACTTGACCATTCAGTATCAAAGCTCAGTTAAACAACAAAGACACCTGTCATGCTGAATCACCCTGCCTTTGTTTAGGTGCTGTACGTCCCTCACACCCTCTGTCCCCTGACGGGAAATGAAAAGAAGTGAAAAGAGTAAAGGACGAGAGCTGAAAACAGTTGTTTTTAGTGCAGATGATGACAATGATTTGATCAGTGTAATGGAGATGTTCAGTCAGACCTGAAGGAGATGAACTATTAAAGTGATGTGTCAGTTTCACCTACCTTCGAGGAGTTTGATCAGAATGGTTTTGTCAACAATATCAGAGCGCTGCTCAAATCTCAATTGATTCAAAGTGAACGCTCCACTGGATCTGTCCTGCACAGAAAATATCTCTTGGTACAAAGATGAGTAGTCACTGTGAATTTGTCATAACAATTTCCCTGACTCAAAGACTGTTCATCTCAAGTGAGATTTTTGAATGAAGTTAAAGCTGCTGAAAGATGGACCTACTTTTTATGTGATACCAAATGTAAGCTTTTAAAAAGAAACTGTGCAGACTGGGACAGAGACTAAAGCGCTGTTATATATTTTCAAATGTAGACTAATTGCAGAAATTGGTGACCTGTTTTCAATATCCATTAGAGTCAGTGATGAGAGATGTTGTTTCCTCCAGGACCTGAAGTGAAAAGCTTAAAAACAACAACACAGTTTGCTCTTCATTTTATGAGGCTATTATTCTTTTTGCTGCCTGATAAATGCCGACTGACAGTTTTTTTAGCAGCCACTTCTTTTATTGTTAAGTTTATATTTGCCCGGTTAGATTGTTTTGCATAAATGAGACAACCTGATATGAATTGTGTGTTTGCATATGACACTGTGGCACATTTTGAATGTTACAAGACAGGTGTATGAGAAGATAGGTGTTTATATTTGAGTGTATAATGAGGAGGTGGAGGGGTTATGGGATGGTGTTAACAGCTGGGCTGACATGTAAATGTCTATCACATGGAAAACACGGTCTGCTGGAAGGCTATAGCAATGAAATCAGTGGTTCTTTTACACTCACACTCACAAGGTGCTGCCATGATTTTCTTTTCAAGAATTAATGTGTGTAAGGACGAAAGCAACAGGAAACTAAACTTAAATGGTACAATACATTTACTGCTCCCTAAGATGCAAGATAAGAAAATCATAAATCATAAAGCCATACAAACAAAACCACAGGTTGATAATGTATTATAACAAACTGAATAAAAAGTAGACCATTCAAGAAGTCCAAGATCTACAGCCATGCTAACAACTCTACTGAGCTTTGTTTAGATACAGTGGTGGTTGGAGCTAACATCAGGATGCTAACATATGCTCACAACGACAACGCGAACATGCTGAAGTAGAGCATGAGCAGGTATAATAATTACAATGTTCACCATCTTAATTTAGCTTCTTAGCATGCTAACATTAGCTAATCAGCACTAAGCATAAAGTACAGCTATGGTTGATGAGAATGTCATTAGTTTTTATTTTATTTTATGTATTTTATTGAGTCATAAACCAAAGTATTGGTAAGTATATGGCATTCTGACCTGATAATGATGCCAGGTGACAAGTCAGAGGAAAATGATTACAAATCATCCAGAGTGGGACCTGAATGCGTTGGACAACTGACTGTTGAGCCATGCTGCTAGCTTGACTACAAACTGGCAGCAAGAGAAACTGAAAACCACCAGGGGGTTAGAGGATGGTTATGAAACAAACAGAAATATTTTTGACGGGTCATTTATAGCTAACATGTTAAAGTAGATCCAAAGCCATCCTGTTAAGGAACCAAAATTAGTTTTTCTTCCCACAGTTCACATTTAATCACATCGCAAGGAGACATCCTTTCTACACAATATTTATTTTCCCCTTCAGTGAGTCCACCAAAGGGAGTCATTTACAAAAACACACAAAGGTAAGATGGTTAGACAAAAAAGACAAAATGATGATCTCCTGCTAACAGTCAAGAAGGTTAGCTTTTTTTTTTATTTGAATCTGACTGAATACTAAAATTACAACCACAGTCACATGCTGGTCTGGCTGTGGGCACTGAAAAAGATGATATGAGCACCATCTTCCCAGAAGTCTTGACAGAATTTGAAGAAGCAGATTCCTGCAGCTTCATTTGTGCTCTTTATTATTATTTTTTATCAAGGCCACACACGCACACACACACACACACACACACACAAAGGCAAACATGGCCAGACAAAAGTGTTCGTCCACACGTGCTAAGTGATGGCCCTGTAACTGTAACAGCAGGAGTTTTGTACAGAAACACTAAGAGCAAATTGCTCATATTCTGCCAGCATGCATTAAAGTGTTCTCTGAATGGTATTAGTTTTAATAAGTGACTCCTGTAGAATGCATTCACCATCCAGAACAACTGTGTCAGTGACACCCCACTGATCTAATTGTATAACAGCTAAGCTAAATTGGTTTACAAAATGTAATTTTATTCCAGTCTGGAGCACCACCTCAGTAATTTGAGCCACATCACGGTGATTACTACTGCTTCAGAATGAATAGCACACTTCATACAGATGTTAGGTGAGTACCTACAGTAGATTTGTGCTGCAACAAATTTGCCTTTGATAATACTCTGCTTCAATCCACTCTTAGAGGGAATCTCTCACACCCACATGCAGAAATGATGCCTCAGTTTCTCTCCCACATTAAGTAATTAAAAAAGAATACAAGCTTAATGGCGGCAAATCGAGAAAATGATATGGTATGTCTGCAAGGTAAAGCTGAGCACATTTCTGAGAATCTTTGCCACAGTCTGTCTGTGAAACCTTGAAGAGACGAGAATAAGAGCAGGGGGCTGGTATAATATTACTGTAGGATCATTGTACAGTAATAAAATGTCTGAAAGTAAGAGACTCTGGCTCATAACTGGTGGGGTACCACATGAAGAAGGCAAAGTCACAGGCTGAAATAGAGAAAACACATACTGTAAGAGCTTTGGAAATAAAAGCTGAGCTGCTATTAGGTCTCTTTCATCGGGAAACTGTGCAGCTTTACTGATAAACCAACATCACATATAGTAATTAGAGCTCAGTTGATCTCAAGACGGGTTCAAGAGCATATACTGTAATCCCAATACACAGCACTGAGGTCCACTTCCTGCATGTCCCTCATGGACAGGACTAATTATGTCTGCAGTCTATGTGTTCACAGACATCCACGGCCCGTCCACACACACAACATTTTAGACCTTCCAGTGCCATAGTCATGACCGCTTCTTCCTCCTGCCTGGTCCATTACAATTAGGTTCCTCCTGATGCAGAGAGTACTGACTGTTCCTCAACTCCTATTTCATTTTATGTTCCTCCCTTTTTAACCTCTCGTGTATCTGTTTTTATAATCATTTGCCAAGATACGGCAATGTGGCACAGAGGGTATTTCTGAGACCTTGGACTGTTGTCTCTATTTATACAGCACGGCAATCTGATCTCTTAGATTCGATTTTATGATTACAAATGAACCAGCAAGAGGAAAAAAAAGGTCTTTACGTGATCTTCAGCAATGAGCTGCAGCTACAGTACCTACATCTTTGAGGTCCAGCATCGATTTGAAAAACTCAATACACTTTGTGTTTTCTATGTTGCTCAGAGTCAGCAGTACACTTTGTTGAGGATTGTGTTGAGTCTTCTCCTCAGGATCTTAAGGGGTCGGACAAGGCGTTCCTTCCAAAATCCATGCAGTATTATATTACATTTACTCGAGATGATCAGATTGCCAGTTTATCAACCCTTCGCTGCTGAAATCTTGGAAAAAAAACATTATTAAACCATCTGTGTTAAAAACTAAGCAAGGCCATCTGCTGTGAGACTCCTCAACGACTCCTGTAGCCAACATCTCCACGATCTCTTCCCCCCCCCCCCGTGGCTTCTTTTCCAATAATGTATTTCTCATATTTCATTCCCCTGGCCTTTTTTTTTTTTTTTGCACTGCACACTGAGATTTACAGGGGACGGTCTCTTCAATTGTGCAGCAGTGAGGCAAGAAATAGATTAGCACCCAACCTTCAGGTCACAGTTATTTGAGTTGTGATCTAGGTGACCACGACAATAAGATACTCTTTCATCTGTGAGCACAAAAGGTGCTGGAGAAGGGGAGCGTGCCGTCCAAGACCAGCAGAGACATATAGTCCTTCTTTGGTGACCATGAGACAGGAGAGGGTTTTCGTTTTGGCTGCAATGGCCGAAGAATCATCTGTCTTAACCTTCCTTCTTAATGCAACCATACTCTCTTTGTTGACTATAATCTTACTGATTTCAGATGGTGGCATCTTCATCTCCTAAGCGACATCAATATTGTTGTCTTCAAGTGAGAAAACCATGATTATCCTTGTTGAGGTTTCTGTGACTTAGCATCACGTTCTTACAAACTCAAAATGGACGGTTTAAAAATCGATGCAGCAGAAACTTAGATATCGTCTTTTGTTTTCTCTTCATTTTTCTCTTTATTTCTTCTTCCCCAGTGTTGGTGCTCACATTACCCACATTGCTTCTTGGCCGCTGACAGGTCAGTGGCAGCTGTGGGCTTGTTATGCTAGTATCGGCTAATGTCGCCTCGAGCCACCAGCCTCAAGCAGAGAGGAGTAGCAGGAAACAGAGGTCTGACTTTGATGTTTTAAACTGGTGGACTTCCCCTTTAGAACCAGATTGCTCCTGTAGGAGGTGATACCTGCTGATTGTAAATGTGTTCATGTGCTTCTTTATTTTTATTTAAGTAAGTTTTAATTCAACCATAGCTGACCAGAGTCTGTAGAAGTGCTGGCAAAGTAAAGATACCTTCAGATGTTTTGCTCCCTCTTGACTTTTCACTCGGAGTGTGACAGAAACAGCATGTATAAACCGTATATATTTCAATCACCCGTGAAATGATTTAACTTGCATTGGGTTGACTCACAGCTCCAGCATGTTGAGTAGGGGTCCAATCCAATCGATTTCTGTTGCTCTGCATGGGGAATTCAGCTGCCATTACAAACTGCTCACAAAGCTTTGCAACAGCAGTTACATTGTTGATCCGCAGTGATACTCATCAAATCTCTCACAGCCCGACCACACTCCCATGGGTAAGAAAAATGGCAGCGTATTTCATCAAATGCGTGATGGCAAGAAATTAAAGTTTTCCTTGAAGAAGGAAAATAAAACCAAACAAAACAACACAGTGGCTGTAAAGTAACAAAAGGAGGTTGATTTCTTTTGGAGTTTCAGTATTTTGTACCTCAAGTTCACAGCTGGTGGTTTTCTTGAGTGCTTTTTCAGCAGCCACTAATTCCACTATTCAGACATTAGGAATAAACACAACTGTGGGTTCACAAAGGCTCCACTTCTACACAATCTGCTTGCAGTGATGTGATGTTTTGCTTTCTGTGATGCACAGTAGCAAATAATAAATTGTGATTGTACCACTTTATTAGTTGGTGATTCTTTCACTGTCACGGACAGATGTAAAAAGAGTAATTTAATACCCAATGAAAATCCCTAACTGGCTTTGCTTCCTGACTGGACACCATGACATCACTGCTGGGTGTGGTTACAGGTGCAACAGAGCACACGTCACTGTTCTGGTCTGCAGCTTTCATTCCTTCATTACCGTATTGGCCTGAATATGAATATCCTTCTTTTCCAACAACTGTTTTTTTAGATAAAGACTTTCACACTCCCTGAGATATTATTATTGAAGCTGAAGCCTTTTCTCACATATAAGTGAAACATGAAATACAGAAATATGTAAAACTCATATTTGCTTAGCTTGTCTATCAGTCACATACGCACACTGTCTCTTGTCCGACTGCTGGAGACGGTCAAAATCATTTTCTCTGACAGCATTTTTCATTCTTTTTGAGCTCATTATCTGTGGCAGCCGTAATTCTTGGCTGCTTGACAGATTTTTCCCCCGCTTCTTTTCTGCAGTAAAGACGTCGGCAGAGGCTATCAACTCTTTTTCAATCATCACAGATTTTCACTGTGGCAACAAAACACATTACACAAGCCCTCAGAAACTCCTGCAGGTTAAACTGGTCTAACAAAACACTTTTAGGGTTGACTAACTCTGAAAGACACACTGTAAACAGGCTTGAAAACACTCCTTAGCCTAGCGACATGGCTAGGCAACAAACAACCCATAATTCAACACCGTGTAAAATGCTGTAGGTACACTGGTACTCTCTCTCTCTCATTCAAAAAGGATATCAGATGCCGTGAACATGTAATTGTCTAGTCCTTGAATGTAAGACACTCTTTCAAATCTAAGAATAAGTCTTATATTTGGACCAAGACGGTAACTGACTTGTACTAACTCGAACTGAAAATGAAACAACTTTGTTTTCCTTTACTAAATTAACAAGTGGCCGTTTCGTAGATGGTGAAATTCGGAGATAACTGAAGCCTTTAAAGTGAACTGGAATTTCAATTCAGGTAGAGGCTGATTACTTCATTTCATTTAAAGTGTTCTGATGAACTTGCTCATTTGCAGTTGGGCTCATTCGGCCTCGTCGAGTCTCAGGCTGCATGTAGACGTAAAGTCACCGAGGGCAGCCGCCTGTTGACTCTTCTCAGCTCCATCTTAGAAGCTTAGCTGGTTCCAAGTGTCCGGCCTTGGGCGGTGTCGGCGGCCACGGTCCATCCCAGTGTTGTTAATCAAATGGAAACAACACGTAGGGCTCATTGGAGCACGCCGACAGAGAAGTTAGGTCGTTTTCAGTTCAAGAAGTTAGACTGAGTTGGAAAGAAAGGTCGGTCTCATTAGGTGAAATGACAGGTTGCAGTAATAACAAGATTATAAAACATTTTATTGATCCCCTCTGAAGATGAATTTATAAAGCAAATTCCACACATATCTCAGGTTCACATAATTTTTTTTACGCAAAGTTATGGCACCATTACTTTCTATATTTTGACCAGAAAAAATATTCATGTGGCTGTGGCCATGGTTTTATTTATACAAATGATCAGGAAGTACGTGTCTCGAATAGACCCACTATAAAATACCAATTACACTATATCAACATTCCCAAAAACAGAGTTAGCCAGGCCAATAAGATGTTATTTGTTTAAGCCAGTGATTTTGGGTGCAAGATAAAATATACATTCCACTGACATATTGTCTGAGAGCAGTGTAAAGCTCTGGCAGACAGAACAGTCATGGAAGCACAATTGGTTTCCCCTAAACAACTGATGGACAATATTAAACCCAAGGGGAGAAGCTGAATATGAAAAACATATTTATGCATGGGTGAACTCCTCCGTGCCACAGCCATCAACTCCGCATCCTCGTCAGTGCCTGGAGATGTTTCTTTACCCTCCGTCTCCCCGCGCCTTGTCGTTACATTTATCCCTGCTCTCTGCTAAGTGCTAATACATTTACATTTTTAGTGCTGCTCAGTAATAAAAGAGGTGGAGTGAGTGGAGGCCTTTTACCTTTGCTAAAACAAACATCAATGAGCTCCCCTCACTGAGGAGTGACTCCCCCACCGAAACTCCCCCACCAGTCCATCCACCCACCCACAGCTTGGCCGCTGCCCCACAGTGCAGGTCAACAGTGTTGCGGTTTGAGTCTCCTCAGTTGCACTCACAGTTCTCGCCCTCGTTTCAAGGTTCACTCACAAGAGTCTGCCTCGCACAGGAGGCTCCACATCAGTATTTTGTCCATTTTGGATTCTCGGTGAACACCGCCGTCGCTTTCAGGATGTGGAAGAAACATTTTATAACCATAAGTCGTCAAATGAAGTCACAGGTTAAGCACAGGCACAAAATGGGAAAAGAGGGGCTGAGGTTGGTTTCTATCGTCTCAGTGGGCTGACATGCTCGTCTTTGGGCCGGGGCTAATTTTCAGATTACATATTATAAACAGTCTCGCTCAAGAATCCACTCTGCTGCATTTAGGAAATCATGAACCTGGAGACAGCCATGGGAGGGGGGGTTTGTCTTCACTTCTCATGTTTTGCTGTTTAGATGAGCCGAATCCACTGTCTTCATCAAAGCTGGATTTCATCAGTAATGGCAAACATGAGGGTGAAAATAAAAAAATCCATTTTAGCAGAGACAAAAACCATCACATAAGGAACAAAATAAATAAATAAAGAGAGCTGTGCAGGATTTGATTGCTAAACAAACCACTGATAAAAATAGCAAAGCATTTTTCAAACACAGCCCAGTCGGTATCTAAGGAAATTATCTACACGCTTGTGCTGCATCTAATCTGATGCAACACTACAATACTGATCTCAGGTGAATGATCTTGAGAGGTATAACCAAGGCCGACCAGCCCTGATAAGATCTTCAACCTGACAACTAATGAATAAGGTAATAACAAGCTTACTTTAAGACAAGTGGTTATTGGATCGTTTGAAATAGAACAATTCACAGCTTTACAAAGCCCTTTCCTCAGATAGCTGGCAGGGCACATCAATATAGTTGAGGCATTTGGAACAATGAGTTGATAAGACTACATACTGTGTATGATCAGTGAGCAGGAAATGAGTACCAGAAATGTCTGTTTGTCATCATTTCTTAATCCGTTCAGATTTGACTGCTGTGGCTCCCGTGTGTGGAAGAGGAACTCTACCTGCACTTTGACCTTTCCACAGTGGATACATTCTTTGTTTACATGTCACAGGGAAAGAGCAGAAAAGAAAACATACACAGGCCATTACTAAGATGGTGAAGAAACGGTCAGCTGTGCATTTTCAACCGGGGAGGGGTGGGGAGTCGGGGTGGGGGGGTACTGGCTGCTGCTTCCTGCAGTGAACTGTTCCCACATGGTTTCAGGTCCAGTTAATCACATACAGTACTTTCAGTGCACTGAACAGCAGGTAATTTGGAATGGGTGACCAGAAGAAGAAGGCACAGAGGGGTGCTTCAGAAGTGTCCATGCGAAGGGAAATTGTGCATCTATACAGTTTACCAATAACACTGTGAACAGGATCTGGTACAGTGCATCATGTGTAACAGTAGTCTATATCTGGGATTCCTCCTTCTCTATAGCCACGGTTGGTGCCATGTCCTGCATTAGAAACATGGTTGGCACCTTTGTACAGGCCAGTGCCATTGGAGGGGAATATGGTATGAATGATGTAATCCTCTCGTAGGGGTTTAGGCTGCATTGGCTGGCAAGCCGCCATAGGCGTCATCTGGAACCCTGGGCCACGGATCTCCAAGATGGTATTATCCTTCTTGGTGCCCGACTCAATGTAGTCGTCATAGGTTTTGCTTTTTCGAGAGCTGCTGCGAGTGTAGTGGTCACGGGAACACAAATGCCCAGTCCTATGTCCATACCAACAGAAGATGCCAAAAATAAGAGCCAAAGAGACGATGGCGGTAGCTCCACCAATAATCCCCGCCAACGGCAGCACTGTCATTTGCTGTGAATCGTCATCCTCCTCCTCCTCCAGAGGGCTGACGTCTGATGTTTCAGCTTTCGCGCACACCAGAGCTTCATCAGAGTCGGCATCTCCAGAAACGGCCCCTTTGCTCTCCGAGCTGGCAGGCAGGGGCACCATGCAGATGATGTAGCTGGAGCGCGGTTGCAACGAGGTCAGCAGGTACTCTCGACGGTCGCCCCGGACCAGCGTCTCCGTGATCGACCCCATGGCGTTCCCAGTGCCCAGCCGCAGCCAGCTGAGCCTGAAGGAGGAGCTGGGCTGGGCCACGCTCCAGGTAACACGGACGCTGTTGTGAGAGAGAGGCTTCACGTTGAGGGCCAGGCTCTTCCCCACACCGCTGCTGCTGAGAGTGTAGTCTAAGCCGGAGTCAGGAAGCCCCAGTCCAGGTCGTTTGGAGCGAAGGGTGAAGAGCGAGCCCTGTGGAGGGGTGTGAGTAGTCGAGCTATCTGCTCCACCTCCGCCCATTTTGTCTCTGGTCCCTGCTGTCCTCACCACCTCACATTCCTCCATCTCGCTGCTCAGGTCCGTCAAAGCCATGTCTCGCACTCTGTCAGGTCCGTGGCAGGTGAGACCTCTGACGGTGATGGAGTTGCCACGGGCATGCAGCCAGTCATACAACCAGCGCAGGTTACAGCCACAGTGCCAAGGATTACCCCGCACCAGCAGCTGCCCCAGGCTGTCCAGGTCTTTGAAGAGTCCCCTCGGCAGGGTGGTCAGGTTGTTTCCCGACAGGTCCAGCCTCTGCAGCCTGCGCATGCCGTCCAAGGAGCCGCGTGGCATGTGAGTGAGGGCGTTGTCCTGTAGAGACAGGCGCTGCAGATGGGCACTGGGCAGGTTGACAGGTGGGGTCTGGAGGGAGTTACGCACCAGGGATAACTCAGTCAAGTTGGAAAGGCGGGAGAACGTGTCATCGGCGATGCGCTGGTTTGCCAACAGGTTCCCATCCAGTACAAGACATCTAAGTGAGGTGAGGCCTCGGAAGGCGTGGGTTGGGATTGTGGAGATCCGGTTGTCATCCAGACGGAGCTCTTCCAGAGAGGCAGGCAGTCCTGAGGGGATACTAGACAGATGGTTGCGTGAAAGGAAAAGCAGGCGCAACCGTGGGTTGTCAGCAAAGGCCTGATCCTCAATGCTGACAGTGGAAATTGAGTTATCATCCAAGTGGAGCTTCTCTAACAAGGGCATCCGAGCCAGCGCACTCCGAGGAATAGTGCGGATGTTGTTGTCCTGCAAATGCAGTTCACGCACGGAGGGTGGCAGGTGCATGGGGAATTCATCCAGTTCATTATCATAGAGGTAGACCACACGCACGGCAAGATGGCGCTCCAGGGAGGTGGGCAAGCCCGGGTTGTTTATGTGGTTGTTCTGCAGGTAGAGGACGGATGCAGAAGGAGGCAGTGAGGGGATGGAGTTCAGGCCACGATCGTTGCAGTAAATGAAGTCCTCATCGCACCTGCACACAGATGGGCAGATCATGTCCCTGTCTCCAATGTACCCTTGTATCGTGGCTGCAGCGAAATGAAGCATGCCGGCATGTAGCGTGAAGCAGAGAAACAGCAGGAAGAGCCGAGCCCACAGCTTGGCCACTCTGGCAGGTGCCATTATGGTGAACATAAGCACTGTCTCTCTTTTCCAGGTCTACGGTTAATCCTCAAATCCGGGATGTGAGCTGGAATCCTGTGACCTCCACCCTGAGAGAGACAGAGAAATTACAGTCAGCACTGACGCACTAATGAATCAGTTAATGGTCACAGGTGACGAGACAGAAGCTGATTTCACTGTCTCACCAATATTATAAAAAGAAACCATATCTGAATGATCATATCTGAAGAGAACCTACAGAGGCATCTGCCTCTCAATAACACTATTTTTTTCACAATTAATAATCATATCATCAGGGAGATGTGTGCACATGGATTCTCATCACAGCTTCTGACAACACTGTGCCTTCCACTCTAAGCCAAAAAGACACAAAGATTACCGCACAGCCAGCAATAATTATGTTGAATTAGCAACAGCAATCCAAGATTACAGACAGTTATAAAACTAAAGTTCAGTGTGTACTGTACCGAGTGTTCACAGCAGAGTGAATATTTAGTCTTCGGAAAAGCGACTATGGAATTGACAAATCCGATCCTACATTAAAATTAAGCCTTGTGCACATGAAGTCTTGAGAATACTCTCCACTTCTAAATTATTTAAGAGATCTTGAGAGGCCCCATAACTCCATTAGGACTTGCCAGCAGATGGCTGCATTAGCCAGACAGAGCTGAAGATACTTTTCATTATCAAGAAGGAACAACATGTTTCAGCTCAGAGCCACAGTCTTCAAGAGCTAAATTCTCATCAGGATGTCGGGATGGCACTGGGCACCATAAAACTTCATAAAAACTTCTCCACAAATCACATCTTCTTAATTTAGTTATATGGTATAAATAAAGAACAATAAAGTAGAATTGGAAAGATGTAATCTGCAGCAGAACGCAGATAATGTGACAGCTAATTAACAATTTCATGCCACCACAACTGTGCTGTGGGCGTGTGCATGAGCTACACTCATGACTTGATTGGCATCATGATTTGTTGTTGTTACTGACGAAGTGAGAGATGCCATAACAGTAAGTACAGTATTGACTATAGAGATTTAAAAACTGGCAAATTACGACACTCCGTCAGTGACAACTTGAGCCCATCGTAGTCTTCAATAACCACGGCCATTAGTCAACCCGTTAAGGCCCACACAGCAGCAAACATAGTGAGGCTGTGGTATTGATTTCCTCACAAATCCAAAGTGATCTGCCATAGCTGGTCGGCTCTCATGCAGATTACAGGATTCCCAGGAGTGTAACTTAGACGGCACGATAATTAACCGAATGAATGGCATCTCTGCTGGGAGTTGACTTTGTTGAAAATATATTTGCAAACATTAATCTGCGTGCATTTATTCATTACCAAAACGGTGAACATTAGTGTGAACAAACTTCACTGACATTTCACTCGTTTTTTAACTCTAATTTAACACTCCAGCAGCTGCTCAGACGCGGCTGGCCAGGGATCAATGAATGAAAAAGTAATTGCTGTCTATGATTTGTCAATTCAAATGTTGTGAAAATACAAATGGAGGATTGTATTTATTCTCCACAGCTGAGCATGTAAATAATTCACTGTTCTGTTAGATTTGATTTGGACTTCAGACTAAACACTTTTATTCCATAAACCTTAGATACTTCCACTTAAAACAATGTGTGTAGTCTACGTTGATCTGTAAAACCTTTAAATATAAATATAATAATTAATATAAAACGGAGAGGAAGCATTGAAGGTGGTGACATATTTAGAACACAATGATGTGGGGGCATCACACATGGGAAAATGGATGTCTGAGGTCGAAGTATTATATATTTCTTTCTGCAGCAGAATGTGTCACACACAGAAAAATGACATTTTGAAAGCATTGGAAAGTTTGAACTTTTAAAGAAAAAGTTCAAAACTAACAAGTTCTTTGAGCTCAGCTGTCTTCAGTGAAGAATAGAAACACATTTGTAATAGCTTCACACTTTTTGGTACTTCAAAGCGTTTTCTGTTTCATCCTCCTATTCCCTTCTGATGTTGGTCTGCACATCTGTAACCCTGTCAGGCCACATTATTAGAGAAATCTTTGCGTCGAATCTCTATCAATCACACCGACAATCTGTTCTCCGTGTTTTAGAAGTGTTGGGACTTCAAAGTGATATCGTCAAAAAATAAATAAATTCATAATAATGCTTGTTCTCAGCGATGCCACCAGTTTGTTGTGCATTATTTTGTTAAGTTACTTTATATTTCTTGCTCCTCGTTAGATTTTTGTCCGTCAGGATCGGTTACATCGTCTCCTGACATCGGAGCTCAGTGATCGTGAAACTCCAGATCTCAAGTGAGAGTAACATCTGTGCTGCGTCCCCAGCTGCACAAGATCTTCACATTCACTCTTAAGTAACTACAAACCACTCTTCCCTTTTTGTGCCGTCTTCCACTTCAGTCCTCGAGACACACTGGAGTGGTGTCAGTGCACTCTAAGTGGGACCTGGAGAGTGAAATCATTTCTAAAATGTAACGGGCTCATACTGTGTCTTTAAGCAGTTTGATATTGATTCATTTTACGACTGAGGAGACGTTCCATGGATTCTGCTTTAAGGGTTTTGTGTGTGCACGTGTGTGTGTGTGTGTGTGTGTGTGAGGCTGAGTAGTGCTAAAGAATGAATGACTTTTGAATCCCAGGAGCTTCAGCAGTGAGTCTGTTGAACGCTGGAGTATTTGGGTCAGCCCTTTAAAAACAAGAGAGATGTGGTGTGAGATTGAAATGGTGCAGAGAGCCAGAGGGATTAATGGAGCATATTGAGCTGTGATTCTCCGGATTAAGCAGGTGCTACAAAGAATGGCTGACAGACATTTCAGGATTTATTTTTTGGCTTATTGTTGCTCATTTTTCTTGCTCTATTAGAGACTGATATAAAAGCACGTGGCTGCTCTTTGTGTTTGCGCGTGTGAATGTTTCTGCCTCGAAAGTACTGTGTGTTTGTCTATCCATGCACGATCACATTGGAAACATTAACCCATATGTGGACAATCTATATGGTTGCAGTCTACATTTCACTTATATGTAGAGGGGAGTAAAGCCTGGATGTGGGGTAATGTGTAAGCCAGACAGCCAGCCGCCTCAGGCAGACTACAGGACACACAACAACCCCCAATCTAATACTGGAACCCAAGACTGGATCGATTTACATAAAAAAACAGGGAGGGAGAGAGAGCGAGAGTGACAGAAAGCAGCTCTGAGCAAGACCTTTGAATCCCATCTCCCCATTAAGACCCCCACAGAGGGATAGCACACAGAAATCTGGAAAACTGGATTTTGGATGACCGAGGGGGCTGCTGATGTATCAGGAAATCCATTTTACTGATGGCAGGAAAAGATAATACTGGCCCACAGCTTATCTTACATGCCATGTCCATGGATCATATTTTAGATTTACAGATTGGACTTGCGGAAAGGATGATGCAAAACATGATGGTCACAGTGATGACAGAAATAAATCGAGGGATCTGAGACAGAAGAAAATACAAGGCCAGAAAAGCACGGCCTATAGATTTTAGATAATCATAGAGGTTGTTTGAGCCACAAAGAGGTTGAGACTATGTCTATGTCTCAATAATGTACGATAATCTTCAAGCTATTAAAACATAGAGCTATGAAATGGAATTGAATCCCCAAAAAACATCGCATTAGACTCAAACATGCATCAAAGCACAGGGACAATGGCAAAACAACAGAACAGAAACACAGAAACATTCATTCTCTTCAGTTAGCTTATTTCATATATTCAGAATAAAGATCTCTATTGTCACTTTAATGTAAAATAAACAGACACGACTGTCATCATCAAGAGTGATGTTCAAGTGCTCTGAATAAAGCCATCTACATATTTTCAAACAAAATGAGTCCCTGCGTTTGTGGCTCATAATAAATTATAATTCAATTAATTTAATAATTTAATTTTATAATTTAATTATCATTTAATTATATAATTTTCTTGATGTACCAATAAAGTACAGTGCTTTTAAATCTATTATCATCTTCTCTTTGAAAACGTGCTTCACAGGCAGAACGAACAACAGGTTAAAGGTTAAATAAGTGATGGATGTGCTCCTGTCCTAACTCAGCTTTGTGAAAAGTGACTGGATTTGCACTCAGCAGTTTCTCATCTCAGCGGTTGACACAAAGACCCCGGATATGTGACATGCATTAAGTGTCAAATATTATTTTTGTCATAAAGTTTATATTAACACTTGAGTGATGTGATATGATTTAACTCCACCAACAGCAAAAATGAATCAATTATATGTCTGAACAAACTAAAAACTAAATGTTTCACATCATACATGTGAGGTTGCATGTGTTCTCATGACATTTAACTAAAAGTAGTGCATTTCAATATTCATATTCAGCTGTATGTTTAAGACGATGCACTCTCAGACACTCAGCATGTGTGCGTCCAATTTGCCCTATAGATATGAAAGATAAGGGATAAAGAAAAGAAAAATGAGCACAATACAAATAGCAGCAGTCACAGTTTATAATACATGTTGCTTTGAAAGCGTGCTGCTGTAAAGCACTAGACACAGCACAACACATACGAAGGGGTTTCACATGATTCACAGTTGGGGAGTCGTTTTAGAGGTTTTTGTTTGCTGTGTGCAGCTCACAGGGCCCTGAAGTGACTTGACATATAGCACTGTAACATGTTTTATCTTTACAGCGCTGTAATATGTTCTGTCGTGCCACCAGCCTCTTCTCCTCTGCAGCTGCAGCTGCTGCCACTGAATTCTTCTGGCTCAGTGTTTCTTTCTTAAGACAGACAGATTACAGGTAAATCCTTTCGGCATTAACAAAAGGACCACAGCTTCTTGCAGCACTATGCTCCTGTGTTGTGTGCAAAAGTAAGAACAAATCTTACATGATGCTCACAGGGTTTTGGGAGGGTTATGTTCAAAATGTGCTCAAAATGCACACGCTAACCCTGATCAATAGTGTGATCCCGCAAGTTTCTCGAGGATATTACAGTAATAGGTTCAGTGATCTGTGCTGAACTGAGCTGAATATTATATATATATATATATATTATTTATTAATATATATGTTTATTGTTAAGTTTTACAAAAACTTGTTTGGCTAAATAATTGTTGCTGAGTAATCCAAAAAACAATTTGCTTTTTAGCCACATTAGCAGCATGAGACAGAAATGTCAGCTTGTCAGTAAAATATATCAACAGCAGTAAAAATGTCCAGAGAATTGATTTGAGAATTAATAATTGAGAATTATAATTTTAACAAATACCTGCAAAAATAAAGAAATCATATTCCCATCAGCCTAATTTGTGTTAGTTTGCTAACATGCTGAACTAAGATAGTGAAAATTTTAATCACAATACCTGCTTTCCATGTCACTGTGAGCATGTTAGCATGCTGACATTAGCATTTAGTTCAGACACCGCTGTGCCACAGTACTGTCTCTCTGAGATGGTAGCATGGCTGTTGACTCTTAGTCCTGTTACATTCACCTCAATGACTAGATGACAGTGGGTAGAGATTAACTGATGACTCCCCTCAGTTTCACCAAAATGTTCTTGTTTTGTTAGCGATCAGTCAGGGAGGGCCCCGCTCCGTGACACCCCTTTGAGTTTAGGATCAAGTCAAGTCCTTTTTGTTGTTTTCTGTACCTGTATGACAGTGATGGACATTTCACATTAAAAATAAAGTTAACATTCTTTGCACTTTTTCTATTTGTGTTATTTGGTATTCATTTATGTCCCGACTTCAGTTTCTGGCAGGCAGCTGTCACTGTGTCGGCATTATAATCACAGTGAACAAAGAAGAAATGTATTTTTTGTTTTAACAACATAATTTATGTGTCCAGGAAAGTCCCCCCCCCACCACACCACCACACCACCACTACCCCTTCCCTCGGCCGGTACAAGCAGATATGTCCGAGGCAGAATTTCTTTCCCAGTCAGACCATGTGTTGTGTCCTTTCCTCATGCGGACACATGGGAGATGTGATGGTACACAACAAAAGAAAAGGTAAAAGACTTATTTAACGTGCCAGGATGAGATGCTGCTTTCAGTACCATGGATAGCGCCACATCGTGCCAAAGCACTGCTCTATAAACTTCAATATTTGGTAGAAAATACTCTTAAAATGCAACAGCACAATGTGCTGTCAACATAAAAATAAATTAGCTATTGTAGCAGGATTGCTGACAGTGAAGGTCTATTCCTGGTTTTATTGTTGTTTGCACTATAGACTGTTACATACTGGATAAAATTTTGTCCTCACCGGGGATAAAAATAATTCAGAGGAGGCAGATGGGGGTCGGTCAAATCGTACCCAGACTTTAAGAGTGTTAGCATGCTGATGTTAGCATTAAGCTCACAATAGTAGAGCCCCACAGAGCTGCTAGCATGGTTGTAGACTCGTATACGTGTTTAAAATCAATATATACATTAGGATTCATTTAAAGAAAAGACCTTTCTGGTATCAAATGACTCTAATATTCTCGAGCAAGCATTCCCTGCGTTTGTCTGCTAATGAATGGAAAACTCAACTGACCGACACGCCTCTGTATTTTATCTATGAAGCAATTAAAGAAAAGGTCTTGATATTTAATGGGAGATTTGCTGTTGTGCCACACTGGAGGATGATACAATGAGATAGCACAAGCTTGGCAGAGTAGCTGGTAAATAAACTTTAGATGTGTCAGTCTGTGTCAGTGGTCATAATGCAGTCTTTGATCAATGCATAACCGGCTTCCGAAATCATTTGCACTGCCTTTAATGGTGCTGTTTTTTCCAGTAATGTTGGTGTTACATAAAATAGAGGAAACAGTTTATTCTCAGAAGGTTCTAACTTCTTGGTTTTGAGAAAACACACTTGATCATTTTAAACGGGACTTATAAAGGCAAATTTATCTGCTGCCTTTAAGTCAAGGAGTCAAGCTGTGGTTGTCACGCTTCAGCTAGAACTCTGATTGGATTTTTGTATTTGTGAGAAAAGGAGAGAGGGGGGTTGGTTAGCTTAATTGGTTAAATTTGAATTCAAGCCTGACAAGTTGCGATATAAATACAGGGCTGTGGGAGGCCCAGGCACCGGAGTCACAAGACAACACGGTGCTTCCAGGGTGAAAATTAACCTCCACATCAAAGAAACAAGAGAGGAAAAACAAAGAGATAACATCAGAGGAAAAACCTCTCTGTATCCCTGACACCTGTACAGGCCTGTCAGGTTATGTGGGGCAGCCATATTGGAGGCCCAGAAGGTATAAACAGCTGAGCATGCCTTAAAATATCACAACTAAAATGATATGAGACACACTGTGTCTGTGTGTTTGAGTGTAAGCTGTTCACTGCTGCTGACCATCCCTGTCATGTAGTTAACACCCTGTGATTTTAGAGACTGAGAAGCCCTAATCTTTGATCCTTTAACTTATTTGATTTTCTATATTAATCATTTCTATGTTATTTATTTATTCCTGGCTGTTCTTATTCAGTACATGATCGGATGTGGCAGTAACCCTTTTATTTGTTTATTCAAACATACGTTTCTGGCCGGCGGATATCACAGTGTTGACATTATAATAACAATAATCAATGAAGAAATGTCACTTTTTGATTCCAACCCACTTCATGATGGTTGTTTTTATAGTTAGAGTGTAAGATTACGAGGCTGTAACACAAACAGATTTTCAAAGTAAAGCTTGATTGTATGTTAGAGAGCCAGACTGAAAACATCCAACCACAATTCTGTCTCCTAGAAATGACATTTATATATTATGACATTGTTTTTCCAATTACGTTGTGGTGACAAATGTAATCACTGGATTATGTTCAGATCACCAGGAGGTGGTTGGGGTGGATGGTGGAAGTACAAACTGCTGAACTGTGATTGCGATTATGAGGTCATACTCTTACTTCCTGACTGAGAAACCTGGATCAGGCCTTGAGCCCCGCCCACCACCTGCTTGCTCCAGGTGGACAGGTGAAAGAGCAGAGAGCATCAAGATGGTGAGAGGAGGAAACATCAGAGAGACTCAGCCACATGTTTGAGCCTCAGTCAGACCCAGACTCAGAGGAGGAGTCTGAGACCAGAACCAGAGACTAGCAGACGGATCAGAACCGTTAGCGCAGTTAGCATCTTTTATTTGTTGTTTGTTAGCTTGTAACTGGCAGTGGCTGACACAGTGTTAGCGGTTGTGCTAATGCTAACTCTCTCTCTCTCTGTATTGATAAGGTTTCAGGAGTATTTAGCCCCGCCCCCGGTCCACACAAGTTGACGGGATTGGTTCCTCAGGTTTGTGACGTGTGAAGCCCTGGCTGTCTGAATCTGTGTTTATGAGACTGTCATTGGTTCACTGCAGTTCAAGGTGGAAACACTCAGTCATGGTGTTGATGATTATTTCACTCATCATATGTCTGTATTATATAAAAACATCATATGGACATGAACAAGGTTGGACACTGGATTTTTAACAGAGGATCTTTAACTAATTTAAGATTCAATTCAAAGTCAAGATTTTTTCTACTAATTAAACTAAACTAAATTCATCTTAAATTCTCAGGAACTGTTTATCTTCACTGTAGCTCAGATGAATATTCACACTGTCTATATTCTTGGATGCAGTCCAGTGTGTCCTTACAACATTTCAAAACAAAATTTACATCCTGCCCGAAATCCACCAAAATAAAATGTACAAGCAGAAAATAATAAATAAGTCTATTCTTCCTGTGTTTGGTCACTTTCCATCAGATGTCAGTGCCTTGATCGCAGCCCAGTCTTCTGTGTTACTCGTCTTCATATTGTCATCTACACCCCACACGTCACAGGTTACACATTAAAGCCGATGCTGTACTTTCAGAACATGTTTGTGCACATCTTCCTGCACACAGCCACGAGGACTCAATTTCAATCTGCATTGATTTAACTAAAGCAGATCAGTGTTGCAGTTAGAGGAAACACATTTTTTCTGTCACAGTTTCTCCACTCATGCATGCGGCTTATGGGAACAATGAGGCGGCCGACTGAGACCCAGTTTTCTTCTGCGTCTTCATCGTGCCTCCCTTTACAATCAGGTCGTCCGTTCACGTTTGCCTGGCCTGTCACCTGTTTGTGTTTCATTTACAAATATCAAAAGTGTCTTGTTGTAAATCGTCTATGTCAACAGGATTTCATGATGTTTCTTCTTGCATTTTGTTTTTCTTTTCAGTTTTAGCTGGTGGGTTTTTTCTGTAGTTTATTCCTTTGCATTCAGTCTGCAGCAGCTTCTCTCTTTCTCCCTATATCCCTCTCTCTATGCAGCGTTTGTTTAATCCCCATTTTAAACCGTCTTTATATCATCCATTTAGAAATCTTAAGGAAAACAAATGAAACACTTGCTTTTAATTTGACTGATTGAAATAATCAATGTTAGTAAATACCATCCAGTTAAAATCCACTTTTGTCTGATAAAATCTTGTCCAAAGGAAAATTACAGCAGAAATAAAACTTAAAAAATTAAATACAGAGCCATTAAATGAATCTAATTTTAGTAAATGTGAGGAAATGAGTCCGTGTGTGATTGAATTGTAGCCGTGGTTTAAAAGGCACTGGTGTGCACATGCAATAATGAAGTAAGTATTATCTTGTGCTGTCGTTTATCTTTCGCCATAAGAGAAATCGCAGTGGATAAATAGATCCAGGCCGCCTCCGGGCTCAAAAAAGATCCTGTGCAGTGAACACTTGACTTTGACTCCTCAGTGTGTGTGGGTTTGTGCTGCGTGAAATACCAGCTGTAGGAGTGTTTGCGTCTTAAGCAAAACTTGCTTTGAATCCCGAGACGCCTCGCACAGTCATCCAAAACTCTTGGCTCTCTTATGACAACATGGCCTCACGTTCACCCCTGAAATCTGGTCAGACTGGGTTCAAAACACAGGACATGTTGTACTTTTACTGACTGAGAGGATAAATCGTAAATCGATGAAAATGATATATCAGAATATTATTTTTCAAATGTATTCTCTCAAACAGAATCATTATATTATTATATTTGGAAATGGTGAGGCAGTCACAGTGTCACGAGCTCCAGTCCTGAGCGACAGCAGCCAGTTAGTATATTTCGTTAACATGTGCTGCCTCTTAGAGCAACCTTTACTGATTGCTTTCTTTGGCCTCCTGCCTGAAAAGGAGAAAATGAGGGGGATAATCGAGCTTTATTACTCACTGTTTAACCATTGATAAGTGTTAGTTTGTTTAATGGCTTCTTCTATCTCTTATTTAATTACTGCCACCATTTGAAGAAGAGGTACAGTCAAGGTGGTCGTCTCACTAGGTTTGTATTAGCAGCAGCTTTAAGGTCTTTAAGGATTTTTTTTTGGATGAAAGTAAATTGCATACAAACAGTTTTCGTACTTCCAAGCAATAGTTACTTTGCATTTTGTGCATTTTATTGAATTGAGTCTGTTGTAGACTGATGCTTTTGAAATTTTGATCCTAACACAAATGTTTGTTGTTAGCCCGGGTTCATCCTTCACATTTATTACCATCACAGCACTGAACTTCTGTTTATCGGATGAATAATTAACTGCCAATCTTTGACAAAAACCCGAAGGTTGTTGAACAAAACTTAGTGTTGTCTGAAGGACTAGAAAGTTTAAAAAGACTCTTATTATCATGTGGATGAAAACTATTGTTTGCTATGTGAAAAAGGTTTTATAATTGTATTTCAATCACGTCTTTGCTCTTTTTGTAAAACATGAGCAAAACAACATGTTATTTTGCCTGAAAATATGACTGTCAATAACATTGTCAATTCTGGTCCATGTTGTTCAGACTGAACAAGGAGATGTGTCATTTCCAGTTGCCATCTTTGTTTTGGTTTGGGAAAAAGAGACACAGCTCAGGAAATGGGTTAAACATCTTTTTTTCACCGTGCAGTGGACAGAATATTTTTCCATCCAGCTGGACAGAAGAGTCGAAAGATAATTGTTGTTAATCGATGTTCCTGGGTTCGTTACAGGCGTCTCTTTTCAGAGCAATGGATGCTAGGACTCAGATGTAATGGTAAGACACGGAGCTGTATTGTTACGATAGCTCCAGGAGACATGAAGCACAGTCAGTCAGTGACAAATTCACACACAGAGGAAATTACTGATACAAAACCATAGAGCAAAACCTCTCTAGTATATTAATAAATAGACTAAATCAAGAATAAGTGAAGCTTACTTCTGGAAGTGGGGCTGACAGGGGAGGAGGTCCTGCGGCACCATTGGCGCTTCTCCTCCCCACACGATCCCTTCAGTGTCCTCAGACTCCGTCCTCTCCGGCTCGTCGACTCGCAGTCTGTAAACTGTGACGCCGGAGGATGTGTGTTCAGAAACAACTCTTTCTTCTGTGTTTTTACGCTCAGCTTCGATGAAGATTAGTTGTCACCTCTGGCTTCAGATTCGTTCTCTGTGGAGAAACAGAGTGACAGATAAAGTCATAAGGGATCACAGTCCATGTCAATCAGATGCAAAGATTTCACAGTGTCTGATGAAAGTGTAATGGCATTACAGATGTTTCTGCGTGACTCTGACGGTCATGTGTGTTGTTACTGTCATGTACAGTTTCATCACTTTTCTTAATCTGCTTTTGGTTAAAGGATTAAGTGATTTATTCCTCATTGACGAAACTTTGATTACATTTATTCCAAATAAATCAGATGTGCAGTTGTGATGAGTCTGACTCATTTAAGTCAAAAAACTCTAAAAAGAAAAAAAAAAAAAAACGGACTGAACTTTAAAGTGGTTTTAACGCCAATTATAAAACTATAAAGTCAGCAAGCTTTTGAACCCCGGTACTTTCCTCTTGATTTTCCATCAAATCTAATGCAGTGTTCCTTTCCACTAAGTTGATGATTGCATCACTATGATAATCATAAAGTTGTAAAATCAAAGTGAGTTCAAAGAAAGTGTTCAAAGCAAGTTATCAATCTCAGCCGAAATGTTCAAATGTGTTGATGTGAAAGTTTCCACCAAAGCAGCCTTACTCCCAGTCTCTGCTGCTAACATCCTCCTCCTCCTCAACCTCCCTCACACCTGCCCTCACAGGGTTTTGTCACATACTTGGAAAAGAAAATGATTAATGACATCTGAAGTTCCCAACCACCAACCATCTCTCGTTTCCCCAGATGAGGCTCCGCAGCCCTGCCAGCAGCGGCCCCCTTCCTTCACATCGATGCTGATCAGGTCTCTGTCTCACGGCTAACATCGACTGCTTTGTGACACGAGACAGCACGCCATCTTCCTTCAGTCAGTTCAGCTTTCTCCTCTTGTCATGAATCCAAACCTCATCCGATCAGACATCTGAAACTACAGAGCAGTGTTGCTCCTTTAACATTTGTTTTTCTTAAATTCTTGAACGTGCCACCTCGAATAAACGCTGCAAAAAATCTTCTCCAGAACAACCAAAATAGAAAGGTCAATGTTGTCTCTTTAAGGCATCTTTCCTGACAGCTCGTCTCAAAAGACCTGTCTTAATTATTGTCGGTTCATGCTAAATTAGGACTTACAGCATTGATCATACAAGTTTCGAGTGGAAGCATAACCCACATTTTCTGTCATTACATATAATTGCAGATTCAAAAAAGAAAACATTAGTGAAGAACACGATATCTGCTTTAAGTATAGTCAAAGTCTGACACTGTGTTCCCGCTCTCAGACAGAATCCAGACAATTGCAACCGCCCCTGCCCACTGGCCTCCTGCCAAATTGGCGCCATTAAAAGAATGCCAAATTAGCTATTAGCAGCTCCTGTTTGCAATGTACCCGCAGACGTATAAACAACTACCTCTGGATTACTCTGGTACTGAAGAAAACTCAAAAACATAATAATTATCAGGCAGATTGTGGAGTTATAAAGGGCATTTCTTTCCTATGATTTCTCTGCAGAATTACGGATGTTCATTTGTGATGGACATTAGAGTAAATGACAGCGTCAGGAAGTGTAAGTCACACTAAATGTAAGAATATATGTATCATGTCCGTGTGTTCTGACCTGACTGAGTTACGACTCGGAGAAGGAGGGTGATATTTGACACTGTGGAAATGCAGTGCTTAACGTACTTATACTGCCTCCATTAGCTGTGTGTCGCAGCTGCTGTTGCTCCAACTGTTGACAGTGTTGATCCACAGGCCAAGCTACAATAACTTGTTGTTTTCACCCGTCTTCACCTCACACAGTATCTTTGTCTCAGTCTCTCCCTTCTTACCACCCCTGCAACGCTCCTGCAGCCGGGGGGAGGCGACACAGGCCTCACAGATGTTGAGTGTAAATGAAAATGAAAATTTGGAATCAGGAATTGAATCTATTCCTGCCAAATATCTATAGGTTGGACACACAGTGGCTGTGAATTAATTCCAGTATACCATCAGTTATACGGTTGTGTTATGATGAAACAATTGTCCACGCCAGGTGTCAGTGCAGCGTTCTGAGTCAAATCACACTGACACACAGACGATGAGAGAACCTGGTTAGCATGGTTCTCATGCACCAGATAAAGAAGGACGTTACAGCTGTTTCTGTCTGTGACGGCCGGAAAAAGACACTAATAAAGACATCAACAGTTTTATTATCACAGTAACTGTCATAATTTGCTCTGGCCATAAGGGGAGCACCTCTAAGTTATTACCACTAAGCAAACACACTGGCATATTGTTGGAAGAGAGGGCCGAGGCAGTGACTGTGAAGTCAGACATACAACCAGCTCAACTTATTTTACTGCATTTCCTAAAGAGCAGGTTATTTTGTTGAAATCACAAGTAACAGGTCTGATTGTTGTCTACAAGTCTTCTAACATCCACACGGCAGTCAGATCCGAGAGAATGGAAGACTCTGTGTAGAAGTCAGACGTCGTCTATCCAGCCGGCGGTCGGTGCCTTTAGAAAATGAAAGCTGGTGTTACAGGTATCATCAGCTCACATCTTCCTCTCCAAGGACGTCCAGCAGGGCCAAACCCTCTTCTCTCTCTGAACTAAACCTCTTGGCTCTGTCACCACGTCCCATAATTCTTCCCATCATTGCCACGACACTTAACTGACCTTTTGACTCCCGGCCCTGACACACAGGTTCGGTTGCATATCTCCAATTTTCTAGCTGAAATCTCCAGTTGGGCTCCTGCCAAACACCTCCTGATTGACCTTGACAAGACTGAGCTGCTGTTCTCCTCTCAGAAATCCTGCCTTTAACAAGAGCCGTCAATCACAGTGACACAAGCGCAGTCGCTCCGGCCCAAACCGACGTTTAGTTTGATCTCCAGACAACCAACTGCTACAGCTGCTATTGCAGATTTGCTCTGTGTAAAATGTGCTGACTCAGACCCAGTTGCCTGTATAAACACTCTTTGTCTCCCATCTGGACTGCTGCAGCTCCGATCTGGCTGAGCAATCTGAAAATAACTGCAGCGAGACTGTCGTCAAACTAAACTTCAACATACACTCGGGCTTGTTCTCCATTACTTTAATAGAAAGTGGTAATGCACTGTCTGCAGGTTACATTGTTTGGATGTACAGGCCTGATGTCATCATCAATATCACATTAACCATCTCAGACTTTTAATAGTGGATTAAAGGTGCAGAGCGACGGCCGAGCGGTGAGTCCCTGGTTCGATTCGCGACCGGACTGTTTGCTGTATGTCGTTCCCCTGCTCTCTATCCTGCGTCTCCTGTCTGTCTTCACTGTCCTGTCCAGTAAAGGCATAAAAATGCCCCAAAAAAAACCTAAAAAAAAAACAGACTGGATGAAAAAAAAAGCAACAGAAATAATAAAAAAATTAAAAAACAGCAAATTTCTAAATATAACTACAAGGTGTGTGTGTACGTTTGCCTTCATGGTGTTTCCCTTTACCCTCTTTTTTTGTTCACTAACTCGTCTGATAAGGAGGAAGAAAGACTTAAAGAAAAGTTCAACATTTTGGAAATGCACTGCTTTCATGTTAGATGATAAGACACCACCAGTCAGATTAGCAGGGGGATTCGTTCATTCAATCTTTATTAAGGACACAGTTCATGGTGGTGGTGGTGGTGGTGGTGGGGGGGGGAGTTCATAGGAAGAAAATGACGACAAAGAAAAAGAAATCCACATAAAATCAAGTCAAAAACAAAAAACCTTCCTCGATCCTCAGACATGTGCACACAGGCAGCGACGGAGCTAACCTGGTTAAATATACATTTACCACCACGCGTCTTGTTTGTTTAAACCGTGCATGAACGTGTCTTTGTACTGTGCAGAAAGGCACAATTCATTTCCCAATAATTCATCATGATAAGTGAAATGCAGAGTTAAACCAATAAAAAAAGGCGCTACCACAGACTAATGTTCAGAGGCTGTAGTTGCTCTTTAACGTACAGTCGTCACGTCAGTTTACTGCGTGCAGCTTAAGAACGAAAGCAAATGAGTGTAAACATTGACTCGTTTATTAAAGTCATAGACGATGTCTGTGTGAGTTTGTCTCGCTCTGGAAACGCCTCCAGAATATCAGGCGTCCATGTTGAGGTGGTTGAGGCCGTTACAGATCTCTGCTGCTTTAGTGAATCCTTCAGTTACTGCTTCACTGTGCGTTAAGATAAAAGATTCAAATGAGTGTGTCTATGTGTTTTAAATAGTTTATACCGCTCTGTGATTTAATGGTGATAGACAGCAAAGGTGCAGAACCTGAGTCTGAAATTATTTGACACACACACACACACACACACACACACACTCGCTACTCTCACACACAGATACCCTGCGATGTGATCAGACTTTCAATGCAGCTGCACATAGTGTCTATTCACTGACAGGGAGGTGGCGGGGAGCAGTGTAGACCGGGATGACAAAGATGACAGATAATTGAGACAAAATGTGCTAAGTGAGATGATTTCACATGAGCAGTTAGCTCGGACCTTTCTCTATCACTGTCTCAAAGTTGTTCTCGCTCTTTCCCATTCAGTGCTTTGCTATTTCACTTTTTCCTTTGAGGCCCATCTCAATGACAACTGAGAGAGCATTCTCTCTTCCCTCGTTAACTGAGGAGTGCATCAGTCCTAATAAGAAAGCTTTTACACGGTTAATTAAGAGACACTGTAATGCAGTATGTAATGCTCAATTTACTCTATCTCATTCTCCCCCTCGTCCTCTTTAATTTCATTCAGAATCAATCTGTCCGACTCTCTTTTTTTTCCTCCTATTATGTGGACTTTTCTACATCAAAGGCCGCTTCTGTCCTTATAACTGTCCAATTTGCTCGTACCCGCTCCATTTTGAGTCTTTCCAATAGTTTCCTCTTCCGCTGCGCTCTCCGATCGGCCATTTCTTTTAATTCTCTGCCTTGATGTTGCTAATTCTGGGCAGGGGAGAGGGGGGACAAGGGAGAGGACAGAAAAAAGAAGGGTATAGGGAAATAAATGAGTTGTTTGGGAGAGATATTAAGATGATAAAATGCTGGAATTAGGGGGCAGCATTCACCATAACACAAACACTGGCAGGGGCTGAGCTGCAAGGACTTGCCAGGGAAACTAATTCAAACATGGAGGGAATATAGAGTGGAGTGGAAAAAGGAAGCTGGGAAAATAGAGTGGGATGGTGTCGAAGCGAAAGTGGATGAGTAAATAGATGAACCGCACTTTAAGGACAAAGAAGGTAAAGACGAGGAAGAGGTGTTGGACGACAGGAGAGGAAAACAAACAGAGCGGACACCGAGGAGAGCGAGCGAGCTGAGGTTGCCATTTTAAAGGTCCGCAGGTTTGAACATTAATTAAAAGTTATCCGCTGATGAATTGCCCTGTGATGAATTGTTTCCCTTACCATAAAAACTGTGTATCCCGGAGGGGTAGAGGCAGGGCACTAAATCTGTCATCCATGTTTTTCATGCTCTCTGCCTCTGACAGTAATGAGTGAGGCCAGTATGATTGGCTGTTCAGCGGCTGATTAAAAGTAGTTTCTTCTAATACGAGGATTTACTTTGACATTTCCCACACAGGAAACCAAACGGCTTCATAACAGCGATGAAAGTAATACAGCAATTATTTTCATTAGCAATTCATCTTTCACTTGTTGTTTTGATTAAGAAGTAAATCATTTTACAATGTTTTAGAAAAATGTGAAAAATCCCCATCACAGGTTCAAGAGCAGCTACAGATGACATTTTTACATTGACGACGTTTCACACGACGACCTGAAAACAGTAGGACGGTTTGAAAGGGGTCGACCGTCACCTGAATCTGCGGCTCACAGAGAGAGCTTCACAGAGACTTTCAGCTGATTGTTGAGCTGCCCACAGTTTTACTCTTCAGGTTCAAAAAACCTGTGAAGCCACTGAACTCGACCTGCTCAGCAACCAGACGGCAGACGGACACTGTCAGGGCCACCGTAGATCTGCCAGCTGACCAGACACATAATGTTGCTGCAGAACTACCACATGTGTAAATAAGCGACCGGTTGTTAACAAGGTCACTGCATCAGCTTGAAACATGATACGTCAATGTTGTTACTCACATGCTGCTCCAGGAACCAGGACCGTTACTGTTCTAAAGACCAAGTGAAACAACATATTTTCATAGTTTTTTAATGTCAAAAATAATGTTGACATCTATATTTGGTTTTATCTTAGGAACATTTAGGAACACATACACACACACACACACACACACACACACACACACACACAGACTGAATGTAAAAGGTTTAGCCTATTGAATATGTATTTGCTCATACATTGTGTGGGAAACTGGATTTGTATTATGACTTTTATATGATATTTTACATTTTTAAATTCAAATAAATCTGGGACAAAAATTGATCTTAAAATTGACATGTGACAGATTTTCAAGAAAATGTTACAAGAAAATAAAAATGTCTGTGTCTCTGTTTGAACCAACTATCTGCCATCAGCCAATTTTAGAATCTGTTTGTTGAATTGGAGCCACAGCTGATTTTATATCAAAAACTTCCTCCTGTGTTGTTTTTCATTCAGCTCCTGAACTTATCACGAGATCTTTCACCGTGACATCAGAGCGCACCTGAGAGCCGCTGTGCCAACAAATCAGCTGGACGAGCTGTGGCGTATTTTCCTGATAAATAACGTCTTGATGTTGATGTTCTTGATCCTCTCATTGAAAGGAGAGAGATGGTATTAAACAGTAAATATTTCTCCCACTCAAGTCAAAGACGATAAATGTTTGGATTCTTCTTCGCTAAGCTCAGCTGTTGCTTCCACTTCAGGACACGATTTCTCGACTCGCTTCGGGAGGCATTTTCACCCACAGGTGTAAAACTGTTTAACAAAATGACTCTAACCACTGAAATCTAAATATCATATCAACTGGTGTTAGTTTTGTCCAGTGAAGACGTTATCAGTTCTGTGACGTTCGAAACGTTTAAACTCTAAATATTTTCCGCTTCAGATTCACCAGCGTTCTCTACAGCTGTATGACAGAAGGCCGACGTTACTAAAGATTTCACGTTCTCCGTCTCTGCAGAGGGAGAACCAGCAGCATCCAACTGAATTAATGCACAAATAGATGAAGCCATCATGAAACAAAAAAATATATATATATATATTTTCTCTCTTTCTGATTCAGACACAGAACATGTGACTTACTGAGCAGATGTTTATGCTGCACATCTGCTTCTTTTTTTTTTGTTCTTCAACCAACAGTAAAAATCCATAAATATTCAGTTTAAAATGACGTCATTTTTAAGAAGCTGGCAGAAGTGAAACGTTGGCTTTTCTTACTGGACAAATGACTTTCAGTGATTCACTGCCAATCAAAATAGTTGCAGATTAATTTTCTGTCAACTGATCAATTCATCAACTGTTCTTTGCAGCACTTCTTCATGAGCTCTGAGAAGTCCTTTTTCACAAACAAGCTTTGAATGCAACTTGAATTTTAAACAAATTCACAGATTAACTGAAGTAAGCAGCAATTTATCGTATTCACAGCATTACAGCTCCGTCTTGTAAAAGGCTTTCTCATGCAAACATAGGATTTGCTAACACCTCACCATTCATCAGTTCAGATTTACCTCAGCAGCGGAGGCACATTCAGAAATGCACAAGGCAAGACAATCGTGCATATTGCAAACGTGCACACGCAAGCCGCATAGCTGCTGTTATATGACGCAAAGTGGGAGACAAATTGCAGCGTTGCAGGCCGAAATGGTTCATGGCCTTGGCTGAGTCTGATAAATTCTGCCCGCTGAGCTCCACTAATCACTGCAGCCTGTCACAGACACGCCCCTCTTCCCCAGAGAGCCGACGATCACGCTCCTGATCTCAGGGCAGCCACTGGCTGACCCCACAAAACACACACTCACAGACACACCCGTGCAGCCCCACACACGCGCACACACACACACACACACACACACACACACACACACACACGTCTTTATGCATGAATCCACTGATTGTCAAACGAATCACAATCAAAATACAGTTTGAGTTTCCTCCGCTCTTCTCCCTGGTAACAGAACAAAAAAAATATCCTTTTTTCCTGCCCTTGTGTGTTTTTTGTGACTCATGTGAAGCCGTAAACTGCAGACTACAGCACAAAAATTTCCATATCTATCATTCTTAATTGTTTCTCTATTCCACCCCCATCGAACCCGCATACACATAAACACACTGTGTGCACTCGTTTGTAAGCTGTATCGGTGTAATTGATGCAATGACTGGAAATAAACAGGCAATTTAAGTGCTGGACACCTCACTGCTCTCTCTCTTTCTCCTTCTCTCTCCACCCCTCTCTCTCCCACCTCTATGTTCCCTCTTTGTCCCCTCACACACACACACACACACACACACACACACACACACACACACACACACACCGTGGACGATCTCACAATTGAACAAGGTGGAATAAGGGACAAGGTCAACATGCTGTGGAAAAAAAAAAACATGTGAGACGGAGAGGAAATTAGTCAGGATGAGAAGAGAGGGGGACAGAGAGCAGGCGGAAAACAAAGACTATTCTCACAGATGACTCATGTCTGGATGGTCTGATTAATGACAAATTTACAGCCACGTGAGAGAGAGAGAGCAAAACACCATGTCATCACCAACCCAAAACGACATTTTTTATCATTTCCAGTTTGCAGCTTTGACCACTGCGTTTGCTCCTTCATGTCGTTGGGAGGCCTGCAGCAGCTCGGAGGAAGTGCAGTTCAGCGAGCGCTTTCACCTTCCAAAATGTTTCCTCTGAAAAAAAGTCTTCCCCGGTTCGCGTGATGGGTCGCCCTCGCTCGACCACTCAGCCGAGCGGACAGTGTTCCAGCCTCTCCTGCCTGCAGCGAGCTCCGAACAGAAGAGACAGAAATAGCCCGAGCTGATCCGGCCGGCCACGTCAATCTGACCAGGCTGCTGCACGGAGCAACAGACTTTCTTCTTATCCTCCCCCACGTGTGAACTCACACTCTGTCAGTACCCTGCATCTACAGGCTGACCCTTACAGCACTAATTATTGACAAGCCACGTGTCAAAATGCTTGTCTTTTTCTGCACGTGTGTGTGTGTGTGACGGCATTAATCCGATCCCTCTTGGTCCTGTTAGCATCAGTTGGGAACAGTCGTGCTGCATGAATATTAAAAGGTTGCAGCTAGTTGTGTATGCTACAGAGTTAATAATAAACGAGGTCTAATAATTTAATGGGTCTGCATGTTGACATATCCCATGGGCTGCCATACTGTCTGTACGCGAGGTAATAGGAAAAGAGAGTGAAGCATAAAATGATACAGCAGGACTTGACAAATGGAGTGCAGCAGAAACCAAGAACACAAGGAGAAGAGCGGGAGCTATGGTTTCCTCCTCTCTCTTGAGGCTTCCTTCATCCTTAATAGAAAACGCCTCTAGAGTATCGCCCACACGGCCCCGGGGACCCCGATCATCAGGAGCCTCAACACAACACAAAAACCAGACAAGATCTAAATGAAAGTCTAGATCATAACGACGTCTGACGACATCTGACGTGGCACTGTGCTGTTCTGGATGTTTGGTTGTTGTTTGCTTCACTAGGATCAGGTTGTAGAAGACGTGAGTGTCGATGCAGAATCTATAGAGAGGACACCGGGCAACAGCAGCGACACCGACTTGGTCTCTAGAATTTCATATTTCCCCCTGAGGCAGGTCAACCAGGTTTTATCCCTACCATTACACCTGTTGTCCTCCATCACCATCATTAGGTTTCTGGGGGGATAAAAAAAAAATCTCTCTCTGGTGACCCCTGACCACAGCTCTGCTGCTCAGCCATATTTTCAGGACTGATGACATTTGCTCTCCTGGTGAGGAAAATATAGTTGTCATCTTTCAAACTGTATGTCCTTGACTCGGCCTACACGGCAACTCAACCTTGACTTGTGTCTGAACATCACATGGAAAACATTTCACAAAACTAAATACGCATTGATCAAGATCACTCATACACGTTTAGCCAAATCACAGTAATGATATTCGCACATATACTGTGCTGTAGTAGTATTACCTGTACAGATAGTAATGCCATGCAATCCTATACATGTCTTTAAAACCACAGTCTTTGCTGGATTTGCCTTTGAGTCTTCTATTGACATCTATAAGTCAATAAATAGGAATTAATAAAAAGCCACCAGCTGAGTTAAAGATAATGTTTTACACTGAGTCTAGAAGGTTTTTAAAAACACCAAAATGTACACACTGACGTCACTTCACTTACCTCTGGTATATTATTATTTTATATATTTGATGTATGAAATCCTGCAAACCACACTGCAGTGTTTCAGATGATTTATTCCACCTTCCACACAGACATTGCTTGCATTCATTTCTGTATGGTATTGGGGGCAACTGTATCAAACTGGCAACACAGCATTGACATATCAACACCTTGGAGGTTGAACGTGTTTTTGTTTACACATCCAGCAGTTACAGAGAAACATTAGCTTTCAGTTTGAGTCAGTTTGAGTTGTGTTTCTTGAAACCATGCGAATTTTAGTCCAATATTTACTGTGGTTTTAGCTCTGGTTTGGTCTCTACCAACTCCTGGGGGAAATATCTGGCTCCTAAGCAGCTGAATTCTCCACCATGTTCACCCGCTAGTCGCTAACTTCTGTCTGTCTGTCGTTTGGTGCGAGGCGGGAAGTGAAAACAGCTGCCTGCTGCAGCCGAAAACAATGAGAACAGAGAGCATGAACCAAAACAGGAAATTTGCAGGCGAGAAAACCAAAACAATGAACTGAAAAACGCTAAAAAAGCTCCAAGAAGTTTAGGAGAACACCAGTCTGTTGACAACTATCTGCAGGTTTGACATGATGATAAAAACACTGATTAAAACCGATGACGACATCGTTCTGTCGGTCGGTTCGTCTCTGTGCTGCAGACGGAAATATCTCAACAGCTCCTGGATTTCCTCGACAGACATACATTCATGTTTCCCTCCGGATGAATCGCAGCAACTCTGTTCATCCCTTAGCGTCTTCTCCGAAGACCACAACCTTGTCTGGTTTCGACATTAACTACATGTTGTATTTAGTGCTAATATTAAATGTTAGCATGCTAACACACGAAGATAAGATGGGGAACAGGTAAACATTAAAACTAATAACCATCGGCAGGTTAACGCTGTCACTGTTAGCATGTTAGCGTGCAGGCGTTTGCATTTAGCTCAGCACTGCTGTGCCTACACACAGTCTCTCGTTATACTACATTATATGGGAAATTAATGGAAATCAATGGTGGCCTTTTTTTTTTCTATAAAAATGATATGGCCCTTAATGGATATCAGAGACTCCTCTCATGATACATCTCTTGATTTGTCTCACTACACTTCTAATTGTAAATTCTCTTCACCTGATTCTCTCTCTTCCACTAAGATTGCACCTCTCTCTCTCTCTCTCTCTCGCCCTCTCTCTGACGTACATGCTCACTCTCCCTTGAAAGACTTCACTCCTTGATGGCAGCATTATCACTGCAACCTCCTGACAAACAAACCCCCACTCATGCAACAAAGCACACAGACGCACGCACACACACACACACACACACACACACACACACACACACCGTACATGCACACAAGACATACACACTGCGTAGGCCCTCTGCAGTGCCTCTACCTCATTGACCACAGTATAATACTTCATTAGCTATACAGCAGATTTTACCATTCTAAGTGAGATTAGCTTCCTTTGTCTCCTTTTAGCCTCGGAAACGCTCCCTGCCATAAACCTCTCCACTCACAAAGCCAATAACTTCAATGTCAAGAAATTTTATGTTTTCCTGGCATTTTTTAATATTCGCAATTCACTCCTTTCTTCTCAGAAAGTGTATGTGCTAGAAATAATCCACGGCCAATATGACGGATTGTGGCTCCGACACTGAAAACTGTTCCACTGTGAAAATACAGATGAAGGGTCAAAAAGCTGCTGTTTTATTAGTTTGAAAAAAAAAACAAAACAGATACTTGTGTAAAAAAAAGGCTGTGATGCAATTTTCTAAAAAGCTCATAAATTATAAAATGCATTGCAATGTGTTTGTATATTCAACTACTCTCTTCTGTAATATTAAACACAGTATTAACAATCAAACTGCTTAAGGCTGTTCCATAAAGGGCAGTCATTTGTCTTTCTGCACACAGGAAAGTTAAAAAATTCAGGAGGCAGTCCAGGGCCACAGAACTCCATTTTAAACCTTCCGAGAAATTTTCAGCGCAATTGATCATCACACTTGACTTCACAAAGCACAAAGCACAAAGCCTGAAGCCCGAAGCGCAGGGAGAGGGCTGCTCGGTGGCAGGAGCAGGGACGGAAATCAGAAACAGTAAACCTGTCCATCTGGGCCTCGTCCGTGTGGGCTGCTGGTTATTGCGCCGCGACAGCGAGGTCTGCGCTGCGAGCGGCTGAAGTGTCGCTGTAATCCGACCCCGTGTGGGCGGTGCAACAGGCTCTGATTGCTTCTACGCTTTGATCTCGTGCAGATACAAAAGTTTAGAAGAGGCAAATGATTATTGTTTTTCTTTTTCTATGATAGTAATTACCACAGCTGACTGCACACGAGCACTAAAGAGGAGGCATTAATCTGAAACGAGACACTGAAGGAAAAAAGAGAAATAAAGCTGTGAGCAGGAAGTAATTTCATGAAGGCTTCACAGGTTGCACAGGCACAGGTGTTTACTATGAAGCAATGTAATACATGCCAATCATACATATATATATATACACACACATGTATATTACAGTGCAGGTTTTCTCTACTTCTTACTAAACAGACTCATCGTACAGTTTTTTTCATTTTTACACTTATATATTTAACTCTTTAGTTCCTGGACACACATCACGACAGTCCAGTGGATTATATGAATATGATTTGGGCGATGAAGCGCGTCTGTTCCAGTGTGAGTCAGCTGGTGATGACGACCAGATTAATATCATACAGTGTGTGATATGTAAAGAGTCTGAGCTTCAGTAACCCAGCTGCTGCAAACCGTTCCCAAAAAGATTTCTTTAAACGACGACTGATGACGTCACTCGGGTGTCGTCTGATGGAGGCATGTGGACATATAAGAAAGAGGGCGGAGGATTTGAACCAACCAGGTGAGGAAGGTTATGAGCTATAGGCTAAGCTAAGCTGCCCATACCTCTCCATCCAGGATCTCAACCAAACTATGATTGTTTTTTTCCTTTTCCCTCTTTTTTTTTTTTTGGCCTTTCAGAGTAAATGTCACTGCATATAACAGCGTGAGCTTCTGGTTGCCGTCCATGTTCGTTTTGCTACAAGAAGACACAACAATTGGCTGTAGCAGGATTTACAGGGTTGTGCACCGCCAGAGCTCACCCCTCCCTCTCTCTCTCTCTCTCTCTCTCTCTGACCCCGTATATTATCTTGCTTTTCTAACTTAAAGCCCCTGGAAGCTTCAGATCTGAAGTATTTTCTCTATAACATTAAATATTCATGACCACATGAGCAACAATCAAAGTCACTTATTAACTCTCGGAAATCCTTATTGGTGCACAGAAGTATCTTTCTTGTAACTGACCCCGCCCACATTAAACCCGTAAGAAGACAAAACATGGACATCACTGATACGTAATATCCAAAACTGTCCTCTTACAGAAAACACTGTAAACACGGGATCCAATTCAACGCTGATAAAGAAAATCATTTTTCTTGAATATTTCTATCTTATGGATCCGACAGTGACGGTAGAGAGCAGAGGGGGAATGAATGGGCTGAAACTGTTCTGCAGGCGTTTACTCCTGCTGCTTTAGAAAATGGAGACACTTTGACTGTAATCAGCTTCTCATCCATTTTTCACGTATTGATCATACTTTGAAATCACAACAGTATGCAAATCAGCCTGGCTGTTGACCAGCTGCCTATTCACATTGGCCAAATAAATAGATTTCTGTTGATGACAGTGATGCACAAATGTTCACTTTCCTTCTCCCTTTTATTTTGGATTGATTCCATTCAGGTCTCCTTGCAGTGTGAGGGCAGCGCCTCGCTCGTGAGACATTTCACTGAGCTTTCTGTGACGGTTCGTGAATTATTCATTTAAACATGATTGACCGCGGGATTGAATTACGGGACTGATTGATCAGTGGGCTCGTAAAAAGGAGTCCCAATGACCACTGAAACCTAAGTGTGAGTTAAATGACTGGAGGGCGGAGCAGCCGACGTGCTGCTAAACCACTGCAGGATTGAAGTGCATCAGTCAGGTTTGGTCACACACCGTCCCAATTCTTATTCCCTCTGTGTAAAATCACATGTGGTGGATGTTAGCTGGGTGACTGATGAAAATGTGACTGTACACTTAATGCTCTCGATATTTCTAATTGAATTACATTGAACCAATACCATGTGATGTCATTAGCTAATAAAAAGGATAGAAACAGCACTAACACAAAGGGCTTTCTGTATGCGCTGAAAAAATGTCACTTCTCTGAAGAGGATGATTACGCTGCAACTGGCATTTATTTTCCTGATCAATTCAACAGATTATTTTTTTGACTAACACATTAAATGTTTAGTCAATAAAATGCCAGCAAAATGTGAAAAATGCACTTCACAGTCCCTTTGAGTCCAAGGAGACGTCTTCAAATGACAGTCGTTCCAAAACTCAAAAATATTCATGTTACTGTCACAGACGGGCAAGAAAACCAGGAAATATTCACGTTTGAGAAGCTGGAACCTGTGAATTTTTGCCATTTTTGCTTGAAAAATGACCTAAACTTATTAGTCAGTTAATTTCCTGATGATTGACTACTAGATTAATTGGCAAACCGTTGCAGTTCTAAGACAGATGCAACACTGTTTTCATCCTGTGCCACCGACCAGCATCAATCTCTCTTTATGTCATAAAGCAGTTCATCAGATTTCCAGCGAACACAATGACACATGATCTGCGAAGGCTCCGAGGCGACTGCCCGTTTGTTTAGTTAATTAAACAAATGTCTCGGCTAATGGTAGAAATCAGTTGTTACTCTGTTGTTACACAACAGCTGCAAATAGCAGGAACAACATTCCCACAGATATCAGGTTTATATAGAAATGTCTGTGAACCTGCTTCGTGTTTCCAGGAGATTTTTATCTTCAGTTTTTATCTCTGCTTCTCTCTGTCTCTCTCTCTCTCTCTCTCTCTCTCTCTCTCTCTGTCTGTGTCTGTGTCCTCCATCAAAGCAAAACAACAAATCTCTGTGTCCCTGATTTTTCATTACTGCCTGTCTCTCTTTATCCCTCAAGGTTCAAGTCTGAGCCGTGTGTTTTGTCTGTTTCTTTTCTCTGTTTATGCATGAAGTGCTGGACATGCCCTCCTTGTGTACTAGAATAATCCCAGATTACACACAGATATTCAGTGTGTGTCTGGGTTTGTGTGTTTATGCGTCCCCTTGTATGTACACACATCTTCTTTCATTTTACTCTCTAGTTCTACGTAATCTTGTGTCTTGTAATTTCGTCTTTGCAACCATTGACCTCTGCACCCTGTTAAATTGTTGTAAAATTCAGCAATCCAGCCTCAACAAAACACTAATCAGATCTTGGATTTTCAGTGCTGCTGTTCAGTCTGCATCAACGAGAGAACCTGACCCAAATGTCACTTCCCATTTAGGGTGAAGGAATGAAAAAAAGAAAGAAGCTGTCTGCCATTGGGGAATTTTCGAAAATGAAAAAATGGTTGAAATTATAAAAGAATAATCATGGTAACTGCTGCTCCTGTTTTCAACACCACTTATCAACCAGAATTTCTCATATTCGAGAATCAAGGCTCAGCATCAGCTGTGCCGCATGCAGCGTGAAGCTGAACATTTATATATGTCCGTGAGTGTTTTTCTGCACAGGGGAGAGAGCGGGACGGCGCACGCTGTTTGTAAAATAAAAGGTGTTGTTTGCATATTGCACAGTCATTACAGGAGATGTCTTCCTTTTGCTGTGTGCGGTAAAGCTCCTGGATTTAAAGGCAAAGCACCCGTCACTTTTTATAAGAGAGAGAAAAAGGGAGGAAAAAAGCCACACGAGCAACAAAGCGGACCTTAATTATTGCTCCGGTCCAGACAAGAAAGGAAATAATTGAGAAGCCTTAGAAGCAGGAAGTACAAACATCTTCACCAGAATATGTTCAAATATGATTTCAGGATATTTTCTTTGACAAAAAAAAAAAGAAATCCATCTAAAATTAAAATTAGTCCACATATTATTATGTTTTTTTTTCCTAATCAGTTCTTCCCCAGGTCCAGTGGCTGATGTATGGCAGCTGCCTCGAGAATCATTTACAGGCCTTGTGTGAACGACATACTGTTGCATGTTTAGATGACCACGAAGCTCTGCGGGCAGCAGGGAGGGTGACATGTGCTGCATGTGTTTGAGCTATCAAAAAAAAAAAAAATTAATAAAAAGAAGAGCAGCAATAAGAGATACGGGTTTACAGCACACACGAGTCAGTCACGTTCAAATGTGTATTCTCTCAAGTCAGTTGGCAAAAATCTGCACTCGGATTGGCATGCCCAATGTACCCTACTGGCTGCCAGCTGTCACTCAGGAAGACAGAAAGATGGAGGATAGAGAATAAGAGGAGGTGGGGGGGGGGTAAAGGGAGTGGTGATGATGTGAGGACACGAGGCTCGAGGCTTTCTTTCTCTCTCGTTCCTCATTTGTCTTTCTGATGATAACAAAAAAACATGGCAGCCACGAAAGAAGAGAGGTCGACATCAGAGAAAACAGCGCTGAAGGAAAAGAAGGAGAGAGTGATATCATGGAAACCAAATATGAAAAACCATTTTTCATGCTGATGGACAAAATACCAAATATGCCACAACATAGTGAGTCTTCATGCGTTACTCTAAATGAGTGCAACCCATGACCTATTAACCATATATAAAAATGTGGTGCCTGATGCATACTTTGAATTGCTTTGTTTGCAGAGGAGTACAGGTTTACCCACAGCCTGTTGCAGTATTCATTACAGTACTCCTCAAACTAATTAGGACAGACTGGGGGAAAATAAAGCTCCTCTGTACAAAGAGCAGCTTCTCATATGAGGAACAAAAGAGGCACATTTTGGCCGAACAAAGAAACACACATCCTTTGGGCGTAGATTTGTTTTCCTCCTCTAACCGGCACCGGCCCCAGTTTATTATGCCAGCAATAAAAAAAAAAAAAGGTTTTTCCAAAATATGATGAAAATACAAATTCATCAATATGAGTGAAAATGTGATGTCTAGTCTTCTTGGTGCCACGTTCGCCTCTGCATTGAGAACACAAGCTGCGGGTTTGTGAACAAGTAAATGGAGTCATTCAGATTTTTTAGAGCTGCTCCGTTCCCATTACAAGCAAACTACAATTACTAGTAAACAGCAGAAAAATGAAAAGTCCATTTTCGAGAAAAGCTTGTTTTCTACTCTAGTATGATGAATGGGGACTGTTGTGAACCCCTAATGGAGCCTGCTGCACTAACAACCCACTGTAAAAAATCTGATGTCACGACTTTTCTCTCTGACTTTGGGGCCATCAATCAACAGACCGTACAGTCGATGCCCTGCACAGAGAGAATTTCAGCTTAGTTACTCTGTCAGGAGCATGTGCACAGAGGTTTGGTTGGAAAATACTGGATATCAGCACGTTTGATTTGACATGAAGTTACTTGATATTCTTTGCCCTGCTGCAGCAGATTTACAGATTAATAGATTTCTTCAGGCCTTTCATGTTACACGACTGAGCATGACACATGGATACAACTCGCTCATGTTCCACCTCATGGGAAACATTAATATTTAATTCCTGTGGCCTGTATAACTGGGCAGTGCTCTGAATCTTGGACTCTTTTTTTTTTGACTGTGTGTACAGTATATTCTGTCAGCAAACGTCACATACAGCTCTGTTACTGATGAAACCAAACTGAGCACGATGGCGTCGACGTTTCATAAGACACTGATTTCTGTGATTTACTGAGAACACGGGATCAGTAAATCATTACAAGACACATTCGGCATCATCAGCTGGATTTAAACGCTTTAGTGTCGACAAATGTCAATATACTGGTTCCTCGGAAAGCTCCATTCACGTCTCATTTAGAGCCTCATCATAATAAAAGGTAAACCACCATTAACTGCTGACTGTTTTGCATTTTAAATGTGAAAGCTCTCAGCTTCTTAAATGACTCAGTTTTTAAATTTAAAGCACAACTGTGATTTTCAAAATCATCCATGCAGATAATAATTACCAACACGGAAGTCTCAAACTGCTGCAGGATCAGTTAGAGCAACACGACATGGACCATACAGATCCACCCAGCGTCACATCTACGGGTCTAAATGGCATGCTTTTTCAGGGCTGTTTGAGCTGTAATTATACTCAGCATGTCCGTGTGCAGTGGTTGACGTCCATGTTGTGTTAAAAGTAGTTAAGAACTGCAAGTTGTTTAAAAGAAGCTGGCGTGCGACTGTTTGACCCAACCGGTGTTTTTTCTTTTTTTAAAGGGTTTAAAGCTTAAAAAGAAAATGTGTGGGATTCAGAAAATCAACCTCCCATGTAATAAAAACACATTTCCAGTGGGAAACTGTGTCCAGACAATAAGGCCAAAGGTTTGAATTTTTCATTATTGCACTCAAGATTATCAACATTATATCTCGTGTGTTTGTTCCCAGGGCCTGACGCCAGAATGAAGGACGAACTGAGAGCGGATGTAGTTTGCTATTCCAGTCTCTCAACATCTCAATATAACATAACATTGCCTGTGGTAGAGCAACACAGGCTCTTTTGAGACAGATGAATTTTGTGATTTTATTCCAGCTCAGTACGCTCCCACAAGCAGCTTCAAGCTACTGATGTCTGCTCCCGCAACTATTGTTATTCAACATTCAATTTAGGGACTCAAAGATACACTTCTAAAAGTAAAGCCAGATACTGAGCAGTGGCAATGCAGAGATGACCCCAACATCCCCACACAGTGTTTTATCTGCAGAGCTTTCATCTGTGGACGAACCGGTCATTCTGCACGCACGTCCCGAGTAAAGCAATTCTGATGCTCGCAGAAGAAAAAGACCGAGGCATCAAGAGCTTTAGTTTCTGTCAAAACGGCAGACACACAAAGTTTTCAAAAAGACTAAAATTAATGCGAGAAGCTGTTTCTTTGGCCTCAAACCACAGTAAATGGTTATATCAGCATCACAGCTGATGTAATCAGGGAAAGATATGCACTGCACACACAGCAAGACTGGAGCATAGCAGGGGAGGGAGAGCTGCTCCTGCCTGGTCGTTTTAGTGATATCATGAAATTGTCAATCTCTCATCTTTGCACCTGCACTGGCTGCGGTTCAGTTTTATAATGTGAACTTAACCCTGTCTTCTTCTTTTACATATTTACAAAGGCTCATAACCTGATAGGCCGAGAGTCTGTGCTGCAGGACTGACTGTCACAGGCCACAGACCTGGTGCTTAGTGCTTCCCCAACGTTTTGTCGGATGTTCACCCACAGACCTCCCATCATGTCTCCTGTGTTTACTGAATTCATATAATAATTATTTATCCATTACTTTTGGCGATCTGTATCAATAATCTATATCAGACAATCGTCAGTAACTATCAACTACTTATCCATCACTTCTCGCTGTTTCATGTCTACACATTTTTAAAGCAGCTCGTCATTTCTGTTGTTTTCAAATTGCTGGAGCTGCTGAACAACGTTTCCACGGAGCTGGTAGCGGAGCAGACCTTCCTCTGGTTGGTATCACACACAAACACCTCCGTGGAAGCCTAATGTGAGTTATGCCAACCCAGCACCACCGTCACCATCAATCTGCACAGGAGGCTGACGAAACAGCTGACCCATCTGACTTCAAACAATCCCACCTTAAAATAGTAAAAAAAAAACTAACAAAACAAAAAACAGTATCGGCCGACAATGTGAGACGGTAAACAGGCGTAAACTGGTGGTACTGTCTGCTCTCAGATGTACCACACATCATGTCATTGCTGGGTGAATTTATTGCTCTTAATACTTTGACAAGCTTGGACTTCCTGCTGTTCGCACCGTCGTCTTAATGAACTAATATCCTGTTTATCCACACGGAGACGGATTCTTCTCACTTTGCGTGCGACGAGAACATTGAAGCGAAAGCTGTTGATTCAGAAAGCTGAGGTACAAACCGCCTGGATTTATGTCAGGACTGATGAACAGCATGCATTGTGTCACAGGTACAATCATTTACGCTCATTACGGTCTTTTTTCATGCTCTGCTTGACTTAAGCGCATTTCGATTCTTGGAAACAACATGTAAAATGCCACGTTTGAACGTCCATTTCATACATAACAGCTCCTAAAAGGTGTTTGATTCTTAGGTGGCTGTTAAATTACATGCTAGGTAGAGCCATGAAGGGTGTCTTTAGCTGCTGCAAATGATTGTGTTTAAGGAGCATTTGAACAAAAATCTTTTCGATTTTTTTTTACCCAGTCTTCTATCATATGAATTACCTTGGACACAACTGACTCTTACAGTGAAGACCGTACACGGTGAAAAGTATTCATAACTATCAGGATTCATTAGTATATTATATTTCGTCGTAGTTTGCAATCAACATTACAACAATCAGCAGTAATTAAGGAACAATTGGAAATGTTTTCATGTCCATTTGTATTTTATTTGCCTTGGAAGGATTTGGGTTTGGAGTGCATGTGCTGATATCGCCACTCCCGCTCTGCCAAATAAATAGCGCTCATAAAACTCCGGCGTCTGCTGCACAGGATGGCAGGAAGTTTACAATAAATGTCCGGATAAATCCATGAAAGTCAGCGTTGCCAACTCTTCTCTATTGAAATACACTAATGGCTGCTCAAAAAGTCACACAAAGAAGATGACGCAATACCGTAATTATCACGTAATTTAAGACAATATTTTATTTATTATCATAATGGAGGAATTTACAACGTGAAAAGGAGGAAGCTGGGTGTCGTGAGCGGAGACTGAGCGGAGACCGAGCTGCGGAGCTGCAGTCGTCCGGCTCACTGGAGGTAGAGACACATCCTGTCACAAGCTGCCCCTCTCTTGTCTCCCAGCCAGCTGACTAACACTGATCCAATGAACCTCAGTTTTGTCAGCAGTAGTTCAACGTGCTGTTTACCCTGCAAATGTACAACTAATTAATTTGTGGTCATGGCCAAAGATAGAGTCTGTCCAGCTCAGCACAGGCCTGTGGCAAGGGCACCAAGGGCCACACTGGTTCCAGAAATCCCTCCCTTCCTTCACCTCCTTTCTTCCCCTCCCTCCCCTCTAACTAACGCTTTCACTGAAGAAGAGAAGGACTGTGTTTCTGTTCCTGCTGCTGCAAATAGCAAGTGGCTGGAGAAAGGCTTTCATTAAAACAGTATAAACAATGGGCGTAAAATGCGTTTTTCACTATGACAAATTCCTTAAAGATTACATGTAAACCCAGAGAAAAACTGCAGAAATTAGATCTCAGAAGTTGTAAGAGCACCTCACTGTGTTCCACCAGATATATGCAGCTATATCCTCTCCTTGATGACAAACAGCCTCTTTTATACCCTTCATCTGAATACCTGCTCATAAATTTTCCCTTTTGTTACAGAGTCGGACTAATTGGTACTCATGCAGTTCCTTAATCAGCATTGTTTACCACTATGGCACTGAAAATAACACTATGGGATTCTTGGAATGACTTACCTTGCAATTAACATCATGAGTCAATATTGACTGTAGGTGCTTTCCATCAAAACTAACCAGAACTTATTCTCAGGGGCTGTTTTAATCCTGTTTCTCAGTCCACCTCCGGTCTGTTCTGACAGGTTTCCACTGCCCACCACAGACACTGCAAACCATCAATTTTTCAGCAGTAATGGCAACAATGGGTAGTAGGAAGGCTGTCATTCCTATAATGACTGTGCTGTCATGAATATAATGGCTATGCTGTTATGTTTTATAGACAGGAAGTTCACATATTCCTAGTGTGAGCGAGAGCCGCTGTAGCTGACGGCAGCTAGCTCGGCTGCACTGAAGCTGCATCATCTGGAAGCTGTGATGTTACAGATCTGATCTTTTAGTTTCTGCATGAAAAAGTCATGTTGATGTTATTTGATGTGTTGAAACTAATCTGTCAAAGATCAGGACAAAATTATATGAACATCAGTCAAATGTCAATAACATCAATAAGCCAAATGCCAGTGAGCAATATTAGCTCGCATTCACAGCCAAGTGAAACGAGCACTAATGATTTGGGACTGGCTTATCACTGGCAGCAACAGCCCAGTCGCTGATCTGCTACAGGTTGCCAAGTAAGGCACACTTACAGCGAGCTGGTCATTACTGAATGTATGCCCCGAGGTGAACTGCAACAATGAATGACTCTCTATGCATTATCCATCTTATTACATAGCTGCCTGTGAAATGCATTAATCACCTAACACAACATACTGAGTTTAAATGTTTTTTCCTTATTGCACTAAAGTAATTACCAAGGCCGCTCAGCGCCGCGGCCACAGAGACGTTTGTAGCTAGCATCCGCGGCTACACAGTGAGAGAACGACTGCAACATAAACAGACCCAGCAGAACCTCTGTCCAGTCTCTGACAGACGATACAAACGTATTGTGCTCTCCACATAAGTCTGAATAATCTGGGATCTGCAGTAACTTCAAATACTGTATCACAAAAGTAACACAATCGACCCTCAGACAGATGCACCGCACTATAACCTGGCTCCTCCTGTGCACAAACAAATGAATTAAACAGCCGCACTATTCAATAACCATGTTAATGACCAGACATCTAATAGTTCTGAGGAGGCTGAGCTGGTCATCCAACTGTAAATCTGAATCACCCCCATCTCTATTGATGTACGACCGAGCCATGCAAATCAATTCAGCAACACTCTGCAGCATCAGCATCACAGCGACGGTGCAACCAGCAGGATTTTGGGCAGATTTCTTTATGTCTTTATTTTTGAAAGGTGAGGGTAAGTCAGAAGACCGAGCGATGTAATTAGGCCATTCACCATGACTGCCATCATTACCGCCAGAAGCAGGCCTCGGTGCCAGCGAGTCAGAGGGTAGCCCATCCAAGAATATCTCTTCCAACTTTCACAAGATGAACTGCCATCTGTTTGTCTATCGCCTGTGTGCCACGGGCGCAGGTTACACCAAGTTATTGCAGCAGGCATGTCTGAAGCCTCTGCAGTCACCAGTCCTCATCTCTGCCTTGCTTCACCTCTGGGGGCTTTTGCCAGATCTACCTCCACTCTGACATTCAACACATGGGGTCATTCAGTGAGCTGCAGTGGTGAATGTGGCCGGGTGAGGTTATGGACTTGGGTTGGTCAACATCATCTCCCACAATCCTTCCATGATCTGACACGAATGCTTGAAACGTGGCGAGGACATGATGCAGAACGAGATGCTGAGAAATGATTCAAGTCTGACTCATTTTGATTATTAGTGGCATTAGTTCCTTCTTTTTTTTTTTTTTTTTGTCAAGATCAGATCAACGAGTGCACGAAGCAAGCTGTGGACACACGAGCTGCTCCCCGTTACTGAGATCCTCTGCTTCACAACATTCCTGTTTTCACATGTTTAGATTGTGGAATGTTGTGTTCAGCTGTTTTACCAACTTAATGATAATTTAATGGGCGTTCATGGCAGGAGGCGCTGCTGCAGGAGTCATATATGCGGTGATTCTGTCCACAAGTCTCTGTCAGATAAGTCAATAGACCGCTGGCAGTGGGGGTGGGGGTGGGGTTTGAGAGGCTGCAGGTTATCCAGAACTCACCTGACCAACTTTAGCCTACAATCTTCACCCCCCCTCCTCCCCTCCCCTTCCCCCCGAAAACCAGATCGGCGGTTCGTGCAGGATTGAAGCAGATTCAGTCTAAAGCTTTTATTTTAAACAGACCTACCTGTAACTAAAACGCAGATCTTTACTCCATTAAAAACACAGCGCAAATATCATGTTGATGCTTCAATACTGTTTTTTTTTTTTTTTTCTTGCGTGAAGACCTGCGCCAATCATTCCCTAACCCCTCCATCTGTGTGCTGTGTCTTCTCCTTTGTTTGGATTTATATCCAGACCGGGCCTTCGAACCACAGTCCGCGGATTATATAACTGACTGCCGGCGGTTCCCTGAAACCCGCATCCTCAATCAAGTGGTTTGGCATTTGCAAAGAGTCGATTGTATTGTTTCACACAGACAGACCCAATTGTTTCTTGAACCGTGCCACAAACACAAGACAAAAAAAAAAAAAAAAAACGTGTCAATTACTTGTTGGGCTTTAACGCGCCATAAAACACTGCTGAGGTGTGAGTGAGGTGGGTTTTTTTTTTTTTTTTAGCCACATCGGGTGATGAAAAGCATATTTGTCAGTCCGTGCACATCAATCAAGGCTCACCTACCGGGTGGTGCTTCGGAAGCCACACTCTCTCCCTCGGCTGTGTCCCTCAGATTTGGCCGCCCTCTCCCCCGTACCGCTTCTCCGCTGTCCTCCAGAACCAGGTGTGACCACAATCTCGCCTTGTTGTATTCCCATATGTTGTCGCCAGCGCAATTACGAATGCTCCAGTAGATCAGTGACTGGATAGCCTGGGTGATCATGTGCTGCCAGCTCCTTTCTCTCTGTGTGTCTCCTCTGTAACTGCTCCCTCCGCCCGATTATCTCCCCGCTGCGGCACTGGCTACATGGTAATACGGAGACATAAAACGTGCCTGACTCGCTGGCGAACTTGTGCGCCTTATTATGGTAATTAGTCGCCGGACCGGTCCGTGCTCGCTCATCCGTGCACCTTTGCAAAATATGCTGGCTCGGAGCTACATCCGCTATTTGCACTGAATAAATTGGCCCCGAGACGCTGAAACCTGTTTTTTATTTAGCAGGAGGAAAAAAAAAAAAAAAAAAAAAAACCCTCCAATCTGCCGGCTGAGGCTGGAGTAGAGGAGCAGAGGAGAGAAAGACTGAGGCGTAAAGGATGGAGAGGATTAAAGGAGGAGGAGGAGGAGAAGGAGGAGGAGGCTGGAACACATTTGTGAAAGCCTTTCCTCTATATGTCCTTTGGAAAACAGTACCGTGCATATTTCCCAAATGTCTCTCCCTCCCTCCCTCTCCTTCTCCCTCTCTCTCTGTCACTCAGCTGTTCCCATTTTTTATTCTTATGTGAACTTGCCATTAAGACCTAATCTATCTATCTATCCATCTATCTATCTATCTATCTATCTATCTATCTATCTATCTATGTTACTGTAACCTACTGTCTCTGTGTAGAAACCCAGCGTTGTGAATGAATGATATCACCATGAGTCTTTGTGCAGTTGCATTCTGAAAAACAAATTTCCCTCAGACTTAGTCGTGGCTGGTCACAGTCAGTCCCTCTGTGTCAGATTGATGGATGTTTTTTTTGTTTGTTTTTTTTTTAATTAGAGCTCCACTCAGCTCAGAGCAGCATGTTGGGCAGGTTATGATTCTGTCCCATCATGGCACTGTTAGTCCGAGGGCTGACAGCGAGTGTTTTCAAAGCGGTCCTCAAATTGGTTGGGCATCTGGTCCAGTCCCCAGAGTGATGTGGACCACGGTTTGCTGTGGGAGGAATGGAGCCGTGTGAGGACTGAGTGTTGTGAGTCCCACTGGTGGAGCTGAGATCAGACCAGCTGCTTACATTTCAGTTGTGCATCAAAAACCAATACTTGCCAGCTTGAGAGCTTGTGATTAGGCGTGGCATGGCTCCAGCAGCCTCTCTTTCCCTACCTACATGTGCACATGTCAGCGTGCAGAATGTGCCGTTTCTACAGTTTTCATCTTGTTCTACACCCCTCGATCATATTCTATGAAAAGCCGTGTTTCTGATTTGTGTAGAAAAGCAAAATTTTTATACATATAAGGCAAAACTGTAAGCAAAGATCAGTGGCTCCTATGATTACAATGCAGAGCATCACCATATAACATTAATGATTCAGCAGGACCTTGAAAAATGAAAAGTGCAGCGACTCATAGTTTTCTATGCCATCATGCACTCCTGTGCTCACAGTGCATTTGATGTAATTTTGGGCACTTCAAATTTATGTCAGTGTTTCTCTGGGAAACAATCACTGCAACATCAGAGAGTGTTGCAGCGTGGCAGAAATGATAACCTTAGCCCTCTGAAAAGAGAGAGTAAGTGCGGCTCTACTCCCCGAGAGATGAAGATTGACAGAAAGGCAACGAGGCCCGTTTGATGTGTTGTTTCAGTCTCTTCACAACACACTGATCTGGGGTGCACGGGAATGTGCAGCTTAATAATCCTAACCTGAACTAGAATGGCACCGAGAGAGCGCAGACCTCCGCCAAGGCCAGTGTCAAACAACATGCACCAGACTTCAGAGAAAAAAGTTCATAAAAAATTCATAGTAAATGATCCAGATCGGCCCCAAAACTGAACGAGCTCCTCCCTGAGCCGTGATCCATCCCTCCTCCACGTTTGGTGCAAATCAGTTCAGTCCTTATTATGTGATCCTGCTACAAATAAACAGTCACAGAGGTGACGATGTGCTCTGTTAACTCACACAACTCCACCATCAGCGTTAAGCTAACATGATTCCATACCAGTGTTGTGACAGGGGATTTTCATGAGGTGTTTGGTGAGAAAGAAGGCTTGTTTGTAGATGTCAGTTACTTGTGAAAGGTGAGTGCCTCTGGCAAACTGTGTGACATTAGTGTTTGGCTGAATGTGCATCACGCCTCAGACATTTCCTACTAGAAATATACAACACCATCAGAGGAGCCATCTGCCGTTATGTGCGTGCAAGTCACCGATAGCTCCAATCACTGCCGGCCTCATGCTGGCAGGTCCAGACATTTCAGATGGTCTGCAGACCCACTGTTGATTTTTTTTTTACAGCAGCTATGCAATCAAATGGTAAGATGAGCTGAGCTTTATGTATTCTGCCCTTCATTTATTTGGCTGCTCGGGGTGCAAATTGAAACAGTGAGTGGACTATTACGCCAGATGTGTTGTACTGGCTAATGTCAACAATCTTGTTTGAGTGTATGACCGGCTGTCAGCGGTTGATGTGGGTGTAACAGTAGCGTGCGCATTCTCAAACATGTTAATTAAATTTGCCTGGTTCTTGTAACACAGGCTAACAGTGATTTGCTGTATGCGCTCAGACCGACGACATCGCTGTCTCTGACGTCTGTCCTGTGTTCCTGGCTCCTGTTATCGCAGCTGTGAAGATCATTTTGTGATTAAGTGGCTCTCAGTCCATCCAATGAACTATTGTACTGCTGGATGTGACTTGCCATTAACGTGGCCCTACTGTAATTACACTACAGACTGAGTGAGAGCTTGAGCGTTATGTGATGTTTTCTTTAGATGAACATGCACCAGGTCCATGTGCATCTCCCATAAAGCATCTTTACAATATTGAGCTGTAACTCCATGGAAACAGTTTCCTGTAGTTTGGAGCTAGTTGCACTTTTGCCTTGTATCATTTAGATGTAATGAACAACATGGTGATTGAGATCATGAGGTTCAAAGTCACCTTTCTCCCCTCGTCTGTAGGAGTGCCCAGCCAGCATCCAGGACTCAGCGATGGACTGAATCTAATATCTGACCCCCCTCGTGACACTTTGTTCATCTTTTCTGTCTCCCACTGCCACTGCTCTCCATCCATGCTGCATTTCTCTCCTTATCCTCCCTCTCCATGGCGTCTCAGTGGGAGTGGGAGTATAATTACGCAGTCAGACGGTGTTTACAGACGCAAAAGCGCTTTAATTTATTCCAACAGTTAGCAGTAATTCCCCACTTTAATTTATAGCTCCTTCACCCAGTGGGAAAACGAGAGAAGCAGATAGTGAGAACGAGGGGGGAGAGAGAAGGAGCATATGGACTTTATATTACAGAATACAGACGAGTACAACTTCTACATGGCGTTCACACATGTAAAATCCATCACCACTGGTTTTACTGCACATTAAAGTTGTTTTTTTCCAATCAGCATTGGGTTTCAGCTCTCAGCTCAGTGATGGAAGGACTAGAAACAGAAGATGTTCATGGCTGTATCATTTGCAGCCTCGCTGTCGGTGATCATTATCATCCTGTTCTTCAGCAGACGGCCAGCACCGATACTCATGTGACGTCGGGCTGTAAACCACGTAAAGCAAAGGAGTTTTCATTTAATCAACACTGTCATGAGCAATAATTCACCCCGACCACTGTGTTTCACTTCTCACTGGCTGGATGTGTTGGGTGTAATTTACCACAAACAGGGAGTCTTTCCAAAAGTGCATTTACTCCTGTGTTTTCTTAACCTCTAAGCATCTAAAGCTGTGGACACTGGTGAGAAAAATGGCATTGATTACATTCATACTGCTGCCTCACAACAGCTACAGTGGTTCCTATTGACTTTTTGCAAACCATGCGAGGTAAGGTACAAAATCTTAATGACTGCACCAACAGACTTATGTCAAGATACCCAATGAAAAACAGCATACTCAACTGTAGCAGCTGGCGCGGAAACACGCCTCTCCATCCCCAGTATTGATGCAGCTGTTGACAGTAATTTGAAGCAGGAACTGATCAGAATGGAAAAGAAAGTGTGGAGAAATGTTAAAGACAGAAACATTACAGAAAATCAGATTGAGTCTGCTTAAAGAATAAATATTAAATGCAGTGTCATCTTCCTGCTCTGCATCCTCTCCTACGTGCTCCTATTCACCACCATCATCATCGTCATCATCATCACACAGGATGCAAATACTGATGAATCTAAACGCCACTCCAAATTGGACAGTCGTGATTTACATTTACTCACTGAGCTTAAGTTCTCGTACAAGAGGCAGATTGCATTGAGGGTAAAGCTAGAAATAGCTTAAAGTCCTGGACAGCCAACATTACAGCCAAGAAAAAATAAGACCATTAGTAGGAGTGCAAGAGTCAAAGCCACAGGGCCCTGACAATGAATGTAACAAATCTTCCAGTGTAGCTAGAATCATCATTTATAATAGAGAAACACTAATTAAAGAAACAAGGAATTTTGAGTGCGAGAGGGAGAAAGAAGATTTATTATGTACAGCAGAGGAGGAGGAGGAGGGGGTGCTTCAGGGGAGAGAGGACTGTGGTGGAGGAGAGGACATGCAGATATTAGATTTTAGGTGAAAGCAGAGACACTGATTGAGGAGCATGAAGCTGACTCCACCAATGATCAACCACTAATGAAGAGCTGATGTGGCACAGGGTGGAGCCGAGGTTCTGTCGCCACAGGGAAACGAGAGCTAACCAAAGAGCAAACTCACAAACAAGCTGCATTCTGCATCAAAATAATCACGTGCACTTCAGCAAATAAGCTGCATCTGTCACGGGTCACAGGGAACGCTGGCAAAGAGTTGGCTCATCTGGCAACTTTCTTCAGTAATTATAGCAGACTAAATGATATCACTGGGTCGTCCTGATGAGCCAGAAGTCAGCGCACGCCATGTAACTGTGACCTGGACTGAGGTCGGTCCTGAACATGTCAAATGACAAAATGTCTGTTTATTTATGTGCATTATGAAACATGCTGGTAATCCACAGTGCTTCATGAAAAGATTTTAAAAGAGATACAAGAAAAATCTAATATATAAAATGATTTTTTACAGAGAGAATCCTGCACTAAAATAACAACATCTGCGTCTCTGTGTGGGTTTAAATGCAGGTCATGCAGGTAGCCTCTTTGAGTGACAGGTGGGTGAGCGTATGCTTGCCACAAACTAACATTCACCTAAGTCTCTGCTCCACACACGCCCCTCCTCTTTGACCATATTTGGATTAGCCAGGAGTTGGGGGCGGAGTCAGACACTGCCAAGATGGCAACGGTGGAGCAGCTCTTGAGAAACCTGAGGGTGTCGTCACAGAGGCTGCGTCCATCTTTACTGAGTCTGTGAGTCCTGATTCTATCCAGCCACTGATGTGCACATTAGAAGTGAAGTATCAGAAGAGTGAGCACATGAACTGAGCATGAATAATAAACATATAGGTGAGACGAGAATATAAGATCCAGATTCAGAAGATTCAGCCAAAAAATCTCCCCTTTTTCCTACCCCTCCACCCTCCTCCAGTCCAGCCCCTGAAGTCCCTCTCTCTTCTTCTCCTGACAACCTTCACATAATCACGAATTATGTCACCAAAATACTTCCACCCATTTGAATGATTTATTGCATATTTCAATTTAAAGTGCTATTTTTCATTTGATTCAGAAATTAGGTCTAATGGAACAAACACACTGCAGCCATTACTTTCTCATTTCAGTGCACAGTCATTACCTTGCTGACGATTCAGCTCCAAAACTTTGTTCATCTGATGAAGAATTACAGACTGAAGTCAGTCACTTCTGGATGGGAACATCAGACACATTCATTTTAGAGATGTACAAAAAACACAGTGGACCAGTGTCAGTCCTGTGTCCAAGATTTGGATTGGAGATGATGAAAACTAGTTTTTGGATGATGTGTTTCTTAAAACTTTTCACAGCCTTTCAGATAAACCCAGAAATTGAATTAAAAAAAAAAACAGGTATAAATCATTGTAGTAAATTTCCCCCCAAAAAACCCTCAAGACCCAATGTAAGTAGCTCATAAAACACAATCAAAGAATAATTTGTGGATAATAAATTTAGCGTGCAGTCTGTGAAACTTGCAACAGTGGGCCATATCACAGCCGGTTTTACTATAAATGGCTCAAAGCCTTCTTCATCATTTGCATTTTTAGAATTGCTACAGTATAAAGATTAAAGAACTGAAGTTGCAATTTCCCTACCTGTCACATCATCCAATTTTAGACAGTGAGATAAAAGTGGGGAAAGCATGTAACGTTCAAAGGACTCCTAATAACCTCTGGAAAATTCACATTCGTGTGAAAGCAAATGGGTTTTGTGAGAACCATAACAATGTCAGCTTTCCAACCGTATCACTTTTCTATGGCGCCTCAGACTATAAACACAATCACACTCTCAGTCTCTGTCATTTACAAAGAAAAATTCAGTGTTGGTTCTCCCTCTAAACCATTCATCTGGCTTTTCTCTTAAGAGACATAAAATGAGCAATAGATGGGTAAAGCACGTCAATCAGCAGTTATGCTGGGAGAGAAAGAAATGTGAAAAAGAGGCATGCATGAAGGTAGGAAGAAAAGTAGAAAAGAAGGAAGTAAGGAAGAGCTAAAATGTTCAATTTAGACTTTAATATCGACTGTTTCTATTCATGCAATCAACAAACAATCTAACCGCACTGCAAAGGGTAGTGATCCATTTCAAGATGATAGGAGTCATTTTGACTAGATGAACTGAGGCAGACCACTCAACTAAACCTGCAGCAGCTGTCAAATTCAAGTGACATGAACTGCAAACTAATAATCCTAACTGATCCATATATTTTGTCTGTCCTTGTGGGTAATTGAATTATATTTTTAAAATTGAAGTTGGTCTCATCTGCTGCGTCTGTCCTTGTTTCTCCCTACTTCACTAAATACTCCTGGGATCCTCTTTCTGCTGGTGTTGCCGGGGGGGGGGGGGGGGGGAGGAATTACTGCTAGGCTGGACTTCAGGTTGCAGCAGGAGCCAGCACTTCAGTTATTTTGCCATACAGACCAGCAATTTCTCCCCCAGGCACTCACCAAGGCACAACCAAATGTTTACAGAAGCACACATTCTTAAATCCACATTGCAGCCATCATTTGTAGCCTGCAGAGGCAGATGTGAGGCTCAGAGCCGGTTGGCACAGCAGGGCAAGCAACTTACAAAGGTAATGAAAGGAAGAGTGAGAGAGACTCAGAGTTTAGGTGTTCGGGCACAGCATGGACACGTGTAGAAGGATCAGTAGCTGTAATAAGTCTGGTCATATTTTGTTTGTTTCTTATTGTTTCTTAAAGCCCATGAAAAAACCAAAACCAAAGAATAAAACCAGAGATTGATCAAACTAACAAGCATCATGTGTCTCCAAAGCCTGATATCTCATCCCTGTGTGTCAGAGCTCCATTGTTTCCAAAAGTTAATAAAACCCATGAGGATCCACACTGTTGCACTGGGCGGCATGTTCCTTCATTACCATGAACATGGATACTGTAGTTTATCTTGAATTGATCCCACAGAGTTACTCACAAGAGCAACAAATCTGTATTAATCCACTGCTGAATAGTTCCCAAGAGACGCAGTTTCCTCCATTGTTGGGTGACATTTTGGGTGTAAAACCGAATAAGTAAGCAAATTGTAGTCAGTTACCACAATTTTTTTGGGTTCATAAACTGAGACATTTGAGTATATCAGAGCTTAAATATATGGAGTTTATTTCACATGTACTGTTTGAGTATAGTTAAATTAAATCATTGATTAAGCCAACTCAAGTATTTTCAGTACATGCAACTCCGAATATTCATTCATCTTTCTCATTGCAATAACTTAACAGAACTTAATCATTTTAAGTATGAAAACTCAGTATTTCATGTTCAATAAACTTAACATTTATTAGTTTCTTCTTTTAATTATTTTATTTTTTCTTTAACCATAACTCAAAAACATTAACTTAATAAAACTCAAAATCATTTATCACCAAACTTAAAATATTTGTGGCAACTGATTGCCTTAATTACATCGAGTACTCTTAACTTGAAAAACAAACAAACATCAAATTAATGCATAAGTCAATATTTTTTTTCTATTCAAATGTTGAGTAGAAACTTTTTTTGCCCACTGTCTTTTAGCACAAACAAATATTTGAAATACATGTAAAAATATGTAGTTCACCTATAAAAACTAGGTGCTGCAGCAACTCCTATTGACTATTGAATCAGATGAGTAAATGAATGCACACAGAAAGATCACAAATGTATTGTAATTTATATATAAATGACTCCACACAAAAAAAAATCTTTCAGTGAGCACAAAATTTTTTATTGTATATGAATGTAAAAAAATCCACATATAAAAAGGACAGTTCACGAATGTATTTCTGATGCACACAAATATTACTTGTTTAAAATAAATGTAAATCCACAAATACATTTCAAAGTATTTACAATTTATCAAAAACATTTGATGTTGTTACATTTATATACAGACTGTTGAACCTAAATCTGCAAACTGCATGTCATGTATGAACTTCACTGCGTGTGTGAAGGGTGTGATTTAATGTGATCGCATAACATTAAATCTCTGCCGTCTGCAATTATGAATTAGAACATGAGAAGAGACCAAACATCAAACAGCTGCCCAGAGGTCAGCATGGTGTTTGGTAGCTGCTCTCCACAGTAAGTGATAACTCTCCTGCTGTGCATGATTAAATATGTTTGAGTTATGAATGCTTGCTCAGTTAGTGATGTGGCATTCATCACTAGATAACAAGTTATCAGCTATATAATGCTGATGGTCAACCTAGGATCCTTAGCTTGCTAGCAAGCATTCATAACTCAACCATATCTAATCATACAGAACAAGAGAGTTATCACCTATCCCTCGAGAGCGGTAAAAAAAAAACCATGTTGTTTAAACTTAATGCAGAAAGTTGGGCTGGTGGCAGCAGCATGGTAAAACTCACACACTGCCGGGTCAGTTAAACTTGAGGAGAGATTTAGCGGTAACATTAGCGAGAGTTAATCAAAGGCACAAGAGATAGCATCTCAGAGAGCAATTGTATTGTTCACCTAGGAGCTGAAGGAAAGTGTGTTAGTGCTTGCACATATCATGCGCGCACATTTATACTGAACAGCACTCCCATGCAAAAATAAGTTCCCGCGCACATGAAACAAACACTGCGTCAATCAACAATCTTTTATTCCTCGCAGTTTTTAACTTCACATTGTCCTCACAGTTTTAGGCTACATAAAACCCACAAATTGCTCGCCTTATTTTGATTAAAGCCACAGCAAAATTCCTTTTTGATGACATTTTTGGTCCTAGCAATTACAAACAAAACAAATTTAATTTAACCAGTTAATTTACCTCACATGTAACATTAAGCCAACAAGGCTAAGCACAGCACCTGGTGCTATCGTTAGCATTCTGCTTTCACTCACAACGCTGTCACAGCTCCAACACAGAATCTGAGTTTTCATTATGAACAGTCTTATACATGACACACAACTATCCACCATTGCACGTTTGGCATCACCAGTTTTTACAACTACAGCCCGGCTGTGCTTGCTAACTTGCTAACCTAACCGTTAGCTATGTTACATGGCTAACATGACTTACGTTGTCCGTTTAAAAACACGTTGAACCTCTAAACAAACAATTAAACAAGTATTATGTTGAATACTTACAATTAATCCAATGGCGCCGAAAGTTAACAAAACTCTACAGTCTGTTCCGCTGTCTGAACAGGAAGTGCACGCAAATACTACAAAATAAAATCTTGTAGACACTTCCGGTGGAAGCGAATTAACTAATTCTAGTCAAATCTAGTCAACCTTGCAACATGAAAACTATTCATTCCTTGTTCCGTGTGTGTGTGTGTGTGTGTGTGTGTGTGTGTATCTGAACACACACACATATATATATATTTATATATATATATATATATATATATATATATCCTGTTTACCAGTATAATAACAATACTAATCGTATCTTATTTAAACGTGTAATTGATTTATTCTTTCAAAATAAGACATAAATGCATGTTTAAAATGTAGAGTTTTAAGTAACTGTGACTTAATTATTTTAAGTAGTGGTTACATAATCCGCAAAAAGTTCACAATAATCAAAAATGATCAGTTTAATAAACACAAAAGAAGGAAAATGCTACTGGCACTCAACATTTTTGAGTTAGTAGAAATTTAAACAAATTTTAAGTTTACACTACTTATTTCAATTGATTAATTGGAGCATTTGGGTTTACAGCTGCAGCTGTTTTAGGAAATTAAATAAAAATATATATTTGTGAGACTTTCTCCTTCTGTAGGAATGAATGGGCTTTGGGCTGAGTGCCAAAGACAGGATAGAGAGGTCAGAAAGTATTAGACCGACTAACACTGTGTTGGTTTTGTTTTTTATTTTTTTTAAGGGATTTGACTGTACAAAAATATAAGATAGAGCCAGCCTCATCCTATAATAGACTGTAGAAGGTGAGTAAAGCTCATCCCCCACAACTGAAGACTCACTAAATTACATATCAGAGATACCTTGTTGATGATTCCCAATTAATGATCTAATTTTCCACACCGCTGGGCTGACGTACTGCGTCCCACAGCATACGGGACAGAAATATTGGAGGCAGGGAAGGGAGACTAAATCACCACAGATGCATATTGTTGATGGGGGTGGGGGGTGAATGAGTATTAAGAGGGAATCCTCTCTCCTCACACATCTCCAGCACCTCCCTCTCATGGACTGTATATACTGTAGTCCAGCATGTATCACAGTGTGTCACAGCATGAAGAGGAGAGAGCAGTGGAACAATCTCACACAAAATCATCTCTGTAAATGCATATAAGGTTTATTAATACTGGTTTGTTAACTCACAATTACAGTGGAGCTTCTTCCAGTTCAGAAGTAAAACCAGTGCTTCCAGTTCCCACGTCTTTATATACTGGTGCAGTTCATGTGTCCAGCAGGGGTCGATTTGGTGAAACCACTGATCCATTATTTCATTCAAGAATAAAGATGAAGAATTGATTAAGATTTTTATCCATTTATGTCAATAAGACAATAAATCCTAATATTAATCAGTAACAGCCACATTCATGCAAAGAGCTGTCTGCTTTTATGTTTTGTATTATTCAAAACTGAAAATGTTGAGGGTAATAACTGTTAACTAAGCAGCTCCTCAGATATCACTCTGTGCCCTTGTAACTTGTGATGAGCATTTGTTTGAGTTTATGTCATTTTGTCCTTGTAATGATTACTGGATTTTTAAAGGAACGTTTGATCAGCAATAAACTCAGAATTTTATTTTGCCACTAGTTCAACCTTCCTCATTAAGTCCAGGTGAAAACAGCTTCACTGACCAGATGACACACAAAATGAAAAAGCTCCTTTTTTAGAGAAAGAGAAAAGATCTAATTAATGCACACGGATAGAAATGTTTACAATATGATATACCATATGCCATAAAGGTGAAAAAGCATCATAACAGAGATAAGAATTACAATTATAATATTAACACATTCATTTCTTAATTTTTAGTTCAGATTATTACTTCCATTTAGTTCCTATTTCTAAGTTTTAATGTGGCTCTGTAGCTTTAAGGTCAGCTTTAACGTCAGTGCTGTACACCTTCTTTCTCACCTTAATATCAAGAAGCAGAGAACTATTCAAGCTATTTATCTATGAACTAAGAAGTGATGGTTGGCCTTAGTGATAACAGCAGATAATAAACAGGTATTAAATGAGTTAACCTGAAAGAAACGAGAGGGGACATGTATAGCATGATGCTATCCGTAAGTCAACAGTGAAAATGGTCTGGGGTTGTAGATAGAAATGTTTGGCACCTTTGAAACTGCTCTCTTTGAAGGAACAGTTTCAGTGACAGCCCTCGCTCTCCCGGCAGGAGCCACAGGGGAGAGAAGCTGAGGGCAGCTATCGATCCAGTCATCCGCTCTGCATGTGGGCTGGAGTCACGGGTGCAATACAGTCCTTTAATTCCACTAACCTACATAAAATGGTTTTATGGCAGAAGGAGGCAGAAAAAGCCTCCGAGTCTGCAAGGAGGTCAGAGCTGCATCCAGCTCCCTGGTGCAGTAAATGGCGTCACGCCAAGCTGTGAGAGTGGCTCTGGATGTTGCTGCTGTTGATTTTCTGTCACACCTCTCTCATCTGTCCTGCCCAGTGCAACATCTGCCAGAACTTCAACAGGATCAAAGAGGTCAGCGGGGACAGATGTTCCCCCTTTTATACCTGAGCGTTTACAGTAAACGACCTCTTGCTAAAATTGAGACTCAGTGTTGACTTTGCTAACTGGACTTTTTAAATTAAATTTAAAATGACTTAATTTAAATCAGTGACATTGGCAATCATTCCCACAGTGTTAAAGGATAGGGTTGTTGGCCAGTGTTTTTCATGTTGTCAACAAATTCCATGAAAAGACCAAAACCACCAACGTCTTAGTTCTTTGTCAGGACTTTCTGACTTCTCTATCCTGTCTGTGGCACTAGAGTACATTTCTTTTCACTGAAGATGTAAATCTTTAAAACCTGCTCACAAACATATAGTTTCTTTTTTTTTAAATTTCTAAAATTAATTGGTATTTGGTGCCACAGGACAGTGTATGTGGGATTGATTCAAAATGAACCATAGTGGCCCTGTTGACCATGATGAAACTACATATCACCAGTCTGGCTCATTGATGTGTTTTTAGTGGTTTATGGACAATAGAATGGGATAGAATATGGGTGAGCTACATCAGGCTGTGGCTACATCAGGCAATGACTGTTAGTGAGATCAATTGTTGCTTTGAGTCTTGTCAATAAGAAAAATACATCAGCAGATATATTATGATTAAATAGCATTTTGTTTTTTTTTTCATTCACAAACAAATGATTGCATGACACTGCTGGGGTGTGTAGTTACAGTGTTCTTTGCCAGATCTTTAACTTAGTCAGGCAAGCAGGCGACTGAACATACTGAATACTGAACATACAGAACATCTTCATCCTCTCTCATGAGGAGTGCGTGTCTGTTTGTGCTCTCTATGTATGTGTATGTGTGTGCAGGAATAATACATGAGAATGACTGTGAGATGCATGAGAAGGGGCTAAATTGATAATAGAGCCACAACACAGATTTATTCCTTCAGTGTGCATTACTACCCGCCTTCCCTCCCCCCTTTCTCTCTATTGTATTTATGATGCCTTGCTGCTTGTGCACAAGGACAGGAAAGCACTTCATGACTCCCTCAGTGGCTTGTGCCAGTTGCAGCACATACGTGGCCCATGAATGCATTGCCGCTGTGAGGCTTGACTGATAGCTGCAGGCGCTTTGATAGCTGCTGTACACGAACGCATCAGCTGAGGGGCATTTAGAGGCTGTTAATCAGAGCAGTACACACTCCACAATACACTTGATTGTGTTTCTTCTGAAGCGGTGGTCCTGTGTGTTGCGTGGTGGTCTTGTGTGTGCCTGTAAAATGCACTCATGCATTACAAGGGCTTGACCCAGATCACAGATAGACGTAATAATGCATGACAGGTTGTCCTTTTGAAAGCCCTGTGTCCTTAAAGGCAGACTGGCCACTTACAGTTTCCATGTCTGATACCCTGATGACAAAGGGACTGATCTGCCATAAACCCCTGAGTTTCACTTTATGTTTATTTTAATCTATAAAACAAATCCACACTGTATGAGAGGATCACATATGAGAAACTGCTTGTTCCAGCATCCATTAAAGCTAAATGATGCTAACTTTGAGTGAAATATTCAAACCCAAAATGGCTGCACCTTTCCATAGATTTAGAGATGTTGGGCACCACTTTATACACATTATCCCTAAAATTACAATATATTTTGGGATGTGTGCTTGTAGAGGAGACAATGCATGGGCCAGTTTCACTAACATATGTCATACTGGTCTGCACTGTGTGACCAGCTTTAATTTGGCTCATAGATCAGTCTAATGCAAGTAAGACTGTTTCGCAAAAGTAAAGACCGACTACTTTTAAGCCAAAAAACATTAGGCAACTTAACTCCAGACTAACTAATGTTACCATGGTAACAACCAGTCACACCTGTGCTGGCCAGTAGCACCCAACAACAAAAAACAAGAAAACATGGTTCATAATTTGTGATTTGCTAACATTATTACGGAGCGAGCAATGTTCTGCTGTCTCACCCAGACCGTCAATAGACAGGGTCGCTAAGAAAAATAAACACAGACATCACTACTTTATTCTGAAGGCCAAGCTGTAGCGATTGATGACGTGTAACTTGCCGGTAGTATCGTTAAACCGTTAGCAACTAGCTACCGGCTCAACCGTTAACATACCAAAACCACCTTCACACACTAAAACTTTTTCCTCTGAGAGCTACTTGACACAAAAAAAAGCAGCTGAGAGCTCCTCGTGTCTCATATTACTGGTCTCATATTACTCAACATACAAAAATATCTGAAACTCACATCAGACTAAAATCTGAATCATGATTCAGTCACACCTGAACACACAAAGATGAAAACACCACTGTAAATAAACCTCCATAAACCTGATGAGAAACCAGAGAAGAAGAAGCTCCACAGTCAGTGATCAGTGATAGTTGTCAGTTCATCAATGGTTCATAACAAACAGGAACTTAAAATAGATAATTCATTTCATTTCATTTTCCAAAATAGCGCAAGTTGAAGCCCACAGTTTAACTCACTGTATCCTGAACTGTACATCCATGGTCTGTTTGGTTTAGTCCTTATTCCACATGTGAGGAAGCAGCAGATATTTTGTAACACACACACACACACACACACACACACACACACACACACACACACACACACACCATCTTATATCATGATGTTACATTTCACTCCAGGATATGAATGAATATGAAACATTTCACTTCTTGTGTCTGAGACTAAACCACACACATTTTCTGATTGTGTTGCCGAGACAACAGTTAAACCATCTAATAGCAGAAACGTGGAACTAGTTTGTGTTACATTTTGAACACACTGACTTAAAAGAGCTCAATGAGAAGGTTACAACCATCCCCGGTCTCCCCTACGTGAAAGAAACGTGCATAAAGTTTGGCTGCAGGTCATGTTTTTTTTTTCTTTACAGCAGAGATTAAGAGGTCATGTAGGAAAATGTCCAAATATTAAGATCTCACATTAATATACAAGATGTGAGGCTCTGACTTTGAACATTTAAATGTAATATTCACAAAAATCTCAGATGAGATCTCCTTCCACGCACAAGAAGCTCTAAAAATACTCCTGGTACATGTTCACATACCAGGATGTCAACTTAAACACAGTTTCCATGGCATCTGTGAACATATCCCCATTATAGTTATTCATTATACATGGGGACGTGTGAGCGTGACATTAAAGATGCATGCAAACAGCTCATCCCGAGGACCTTAAAGGCGCTGCTCAACAAACAAACAAAGATAATGTTTTATTCAGATCATCTCATGTTGTGAAACTGTACCACAAGATTCCTCTGCTTTGAGTTAGTGGGAGTTAATGAGGCTGAATTTATCCTCTGAGTGGTGTCATCTGAAGGACACACACTCACATGTAGAGAGGGGGTGACAGGTCATCCTGGTTAAACATTTACATTTTATATTTCACATAACTCCATGTGACCTGGTGAAGCGTGATCCAGCTATTTGGCTGCGTTGATGATCTTTAGTCGAGGATTTTGGATTTTACTTATTCTCACTTTGTGCAATTATCAATGTGGCCAGTAGCGACAGCAAAGATCTGCAGGGCGGCTGATGCTGGAGGCTGGACGGCTCCTCCACGTCCACGTCTGTGAAAACTTACACCTGCTCTACTGTAAGTTTCAAAGAGGTGTTGTCATTTCATTATAACAGCACGAGAAGGATCAGTGACATGAGCTCTTTCAACCTCAGACATCTTGTTTAGCTGCTCATCTCTGGGACACTTGGTGCATGTAAACAAACCAAATCTATCCATGATGGTGTCTAATGCTGCAGCTGGATCTGCAGCACGTGCTGGTTAGTATCTATCTCTCTCCATGATTTAGTCTCTTAACGTTTCTGGCTGTCTCCTCAAGCGTTTAACCTTGTCAGAGATAGGCTGGGATCCATTAAGATTTCCTGAAAGGGTTGAGCATTACGGGCTCATTTAGAATGACTTCCATTTTTAATAAACTGCTCACAGCCCTGCAGATCAGATACCGAGGAGGTGCACTTAACAATACCGGAGAGATAGATATGCCTCATAATTTATCTTATGCAAAAGCTCAAGAAATCACACCCGTGCACCCTCCATGATTTTTACCCTTTTCATTCCTGCTCCTTCCTCCTCTTTGTGGAAGCTCTTTTCACGCTACTCGCTCTTGAATAGTTGTGACATATTCAACATGTTTAAAAGCTGCCTCGTCATCTTTTCAGCTCCGCCCTGCTGAAGCTCTTTTTTTTATGGGTGTTTACCTTTTTTTTAACAGACTTGGATTATTTGTTTGCACATGGCGTCACCGCTGCCAACTGAATCTATAACAGTCTGAACAGGCTTGTTAAAGTGGATCACTGGCAGGGAAACTGTCCTGTGGATATTAACACTGGTGATTTTACATTTTTACAACACACTTAAAATCACAGTGGTATTTGTATCACTGCACAATCATGCCTAAAGATGGACGTGTGCAGAAAGGTGATGATATCAGCTGAGGCAGAAATGACGAGATGAGAATGGAGCGTACGGGGTTAACGGCCAGTGAGAGGGGTGATGGGTGCCAGAGGGGAGGGTGAGGTTAATGGAACTGGAGGAGTAAAAAGTGTGAGGAAGGCTGTTTCAGTGGTATGTGAATTGAAAATGGCTTTTTAGCTGCTGAATCAATACACAGTTTCTTTGTTCTGAGAACCTGTTGGTTAGTGGGGGCTCTTTTACTACAGAGGTGAGAGAGTGTGGGACGAAGAGAAACACAAAGAACAGACTTCCTCATCTCCAATGTGCCTCTATTTACACTCATCAGAAAGCATATCATGCTAACATATTCAGAAGGCATCTCAAGTTCACTCTTATCCATTCAAAAATAAAGATGTATCAGCTCTACTGCTATCCACCCAGAGATTTCCTTTAGTAAAGGAATATTCTGCTGCAGAAAAATATGTCTTTATCCTTCCAGTATCTCTTAGGTTGACCTGCATGATTAAATGAAAGCAGCCCTGTGTGCACTGCATGACTCAGTTTTCTGAGATCTATTCACAGATGTTAGCTGCTGCAAAATTAAAGTTGCTTGTGTAAATACCACTGAGTCAGAGCTGGACAAAAGGTAAGAGGGCAGGAGTAGACATGCTCGACAAAGGATCTCTCTTACTCATCCTCCAGCACGAGGCTTTTGGCCAGCACTCAGAAGCTCACGGAGCGATTTCATAAAGCCTGAGTAAGTGTGCCATTGCTTTCACAACACAAAAAGAAAGAGGATTCACTCATTAGCTGGGGTGTATTAATTTACTTACCGCTGTTAATTTGCAAACTGTCGCTGCCAGGTGAAAACCTCTTAACTGGTTATTTTTAATTTCTAACTTCAATTAAAGCTGTGTGCTACGAAAGTATGTTGACCCTCGGGTTAATGAAACCTCTTCGAACCGATGACAAAGTCCAACAAAAATATAATGCAGCTAAAAAAAACTCACGTTTAATGTCTCTCCTTGCTTTATTGTTCAGGCATTCTTTTTAAAAAGAAGAGGATCAGTTTTCGTTTAAAGGTTCATCCCAGGAATTTTATATTGCACATGCATCTAGTTTGAGACAGAGTTAAAATAAGAATTGTCAGAATTAGCAGCTGCAGTATCCTGACTCTGAATGGATCAAGCTTCAAAAGGGCTGGATCCTACAGTTCCCACAATGCAACTCAGTAGCATCTTTAAAACAAAAGTTTTCTGTCTGATATCAAAAGTCGTAACTCTCTAAATCTTCATTATTCAACTGCCCCTTTAAGAATCTACTTGTCCCATAAATCTCCGTACAGTTTGCATCATATAGCAGGATTAGCAGCAGCGTTTCGCGACTACGGAACTTTAATCATCGCTACGTGTGATCTGCTATGGAAACTGATCAATAAGTGAATTCCTGCAGCGTGATTGTGCTCCCAGTAAATATTTCCCCCTTTTCGTCTGCGTGTGCTGCTGACTGAAGGAAGAGCTCTCTGTTCTTGGGTCACGTCCAGGCTTGTACGGACTGTAATTGATGATATTGAGCAAGTGTTCGGTCCAGATCTGTCTTTGTCATGCTCGATATATTACATTTATTCTGTGCAAATCATTCACCCAGGGACTGATTTGATTAATGACTCAATGACACATTATATTCATGTTATCCATCGGTTCTCAATTGCTCATTTTGGCCCCCGTGCTGTCAGTGCCAAGCACCCTACTGACCCCCGGTGGTGTGGGATTTATGGTGCAGCACTCAGGACCATGGACAGCGTCAGAGTTCATGAAGCTCATCGGTGAACTAATAAGAGCACTCTCTCTTCTTGATAGGCAACGTTTTGTGACATACTCCACATATTACCATGACTCACATATTTTAATAGTCTGTTAAATATTTCATTAAGCGCTCTCATCAGCTAAAACACTTAATGTACAGTTTTTATCATAAAGCTGTGGCTGTACAAAAGCAGCTGCTCTCCCACGCTATTTCCTTTAAAGCTGCAGGATCTCAAACAACAAGGAAAAGAAACCCATTACAAAGAAATGTTGTCCACAACTGTAAATAAATCACATCTCAGGGGACTTTATTTTTTGAAACACTTTTGTTCGCTCGTTACCGGAAAGCTAATAACAGCTTTTATGGCACTTTCATAGGTGTCTGTGGAGCTGTTAATATGTTTAAGATGACATTTTAATTCCACCTCCTAATCAATATTTAATTCCTTCCAAAGCTAAACATAGTTTCAGTTTGCCATGCCAACGGTTTGTGTGATTTGTATGAGTAAACATTTGCTTCTTCCTGCAGAGACAAAAGTCTTGCCCTTCAGAAAGTGCAGCTGTTTGTGAGCGATGCGTTGCCAATAAGAGCGGCCTCTGCTGCGGCACACAGTCTGTAGAATATGTGAAGCGAAGAGTTTGATTAGCCTGCAGGCTCAGCAGGGGATTCATCTGCTGCCAACAATCAATGAACAGCCTGCAAAGCATGCCAATCAGTTTTATTGGTCTCTCCTTGCTCTTGTGTTGTCACATGCATCATCACCACCACTATAAGATTTGCTTTTGTGGCTCTAGTTTTGGAAATGTCTGTCAACCCACCACTTTGGTCTAGACTGGAACAACTCAACAGCTGTCCGGTAGACTGCCATGAATTGTATGCACAGATATTCATGGTCCCAGAGGATGCGTCCCAATTACTGGTGACTCCCTGACTTTTCCTTTAGCACCGCCAGCAGGTCAAACTGTCTGACTTCACACATTCATGGTTCCCAGAGGATGAGTCCGACTGACTCTAGTGATCCTTGAGTTTTTCTCACAATCAAGGAAACGTCTCAACAACTACTGGATGAGCTGCTATGAAATGTGCTTCATACATTTATGATCCCAAAAGTAATGACTTTTAAAAATGAGATCCCCTGACTTTTAATCTATTGCCAACATCAGGTCAAATTTTAATTTTTTTAATACGCCATCCCACCCGTGGGACACTTTGGTCTTGGTGCACTCAGTACTTTAGGCGTATTTTTGTCTGTGCCAGACTCAATCTTCACACGATCTTGACAAATTATACATCGTTTGAAAGATCCAAGTCTCCTGATTCTATCTGTGCAAAGGATTTCAGGAGCCTCATATCACTGCAACAGCTTCTGACACAGAATTGGTTCAGACTTGTAGCTATGGCTTCACTAAGAAGGTGCTGTGACAGGCCTTATTCCCTTTTCTATGTCAAAGAAAAAAAAGGAAGGCAAAAATATTTAGTTTATGCTTCTGTAGCTTTGGTTCAGATTCCATTATATTATTATTATATTATTCTATATAGTACACTCATATTCATTCTAAATTTTTGGGTGTAAAACATAAATGAGACCAGTATGATGACTGTAATCAAAAAGGTTTAGGAACAGTAACTTTTCTATTGTGGTTACATAAACTTTTATGTATTTTAATATTGTGTTACATATGAATTGAAAGGGTAGAGTAACTAGGACCCCGCTACATTCAACTATTTAATTTCTTCTAATTTTTCAGAGTAAGAAATAAGAACACTAAAGCTGTATTGAAAACAATGGCATCAGTGTTTCACTCATCTCGGCAAACCTCATACACTACACTGTGCATGAGAGAGGCTGTAATTTAGTGAGGAGGTGTAATTCAGTGTAATGAAGGTCTTGTATCATTAGATGGACACTGTGTCCTTGTCTGTCCTGCCCTGTGTCCTGTTCATTGTCTCCTGTGCTGATTTATGTTTCAAACATTTGTGTGACCTCGTGATGATCCTGGTGGGGAAATGTGGAGAGTAACAGTCTGTGGCACTGACATGTATCACAGACATGTGTCATGTGACACATCATTTAGATTAGTGCATTTATAGAATAATCAACTAATGTAGTATTAGACATTTTAGAAAGAGCATAGATTTGACTTCTAGTGAGCACGCTGGCATGTCAATATCTGTCACCAGCAAGATGAGACAGGGGACACCTGACACAGGACAAGATGGAGCGACAGAAAACAGGACACTAAGGACAGAGGACAGAGGACAGAGGACAGGGCACAGCAGCCACCTAATGGTACAATAAACTCATTACACAGGATAGGTTGTGTAGCTGCATTGCTAGAAATATTAAAACTGATTAAGAAAAAGAGTTGCAGCTGAGCCGTGCTACAGGCTCAGAAGGAACAGTGATAACAGGATGACAGCAAAGAAAACATCACAGTGTTAAAAGACGCTGGTGACTTCCTGCCCCTGACACCTCACACATTCATATTAGAAACAGTGCAGGTTTTTTTTCCAGTTTCATCAGTTATGAAGCTCAGGAATTTCAAGGACACCAAGGTCAAGTTTAAGAACATGACTGAACAGACGTAGAATAAAGCTCGGCAGTAAGTGCAGCCCTGCCTGTTGCTGCAGCAGGATCACGCATGTTAAACTTCACTTTTATTCCTTCTCCTTTAGATTAATCTAACGCTCTTTTTTTTTTTCCTTCCTGAATCAAACTTCTTTGAAGCGCCTCTGAATCATCCAAACTGCAGCTGCCCGGCTTTTTACCACAAACAGCAAGAGATCACACATCGCACCCGTTTCATCCTCCCTCCGCCGGCTCCCAGTCAAATTCAGCATCCCTTTTAAAATACTGGTGCTCACCTTCAGAGCCTCACATGGCCAAACACCCCACACATTGCTGAGCTCCTCCCTGTCAGCTCTACTGAACAGAAATTACTGTCCGTCCCTGGAACCTGCTGTAAGACCAGAGGTGACCGAGGTTTTCAAGCTGTGGCACCTAAACTATGAACACCCCCACCCCGACCCCGTCTGCTTGTGACCCATAGACTCCTGTGACGTCTTCATGAAGCAGCTGAAAATATGGTGGGTCAGTCTGTCTGAATACCTCCTCCTTTTTATTTCAGTGCTCTTTATTTATTTTATTGCTTTTATCGGCGTATGTCTTGAACTTTTGTACTTTTTTATGATGTAAAGCACTTATGATTTTTTTTTTATCTGATATATAAATACATTTTTACTTAGTTTACTTAAACAGATCACTTAAATCATTTATTGCAGACAGATGCTGTTGGAGGCATTGAGTGGGGAGTTAAAGATAAAGTTGAATAACTTAATAGATTCATTACTTTATAAACGTTAGTGGTTTCACAATCTGATCTGATCACTTACTTGTGGTAGAATTTCTCATCCGGCAATTGCACAACCACCATTTCAAAAGAAGCTGACTGATAACTTTACCTCTTGTTTTGACATTCATTAAAGCATCGCTGAATTTAAATGAGAAATTTTCCCTCCTGTTATGAAAACGTACGTTTGGAATAGCTTTTCTCAGAGGAAGGGTTATCAAACTTCCTGTATAATTTATTGTGTTTGCATTTAGTACCAATAACTCTCACCGTCAGTATTAATGCATCTCATTGTAGTCGGAGCAGACAGTGTCACATTAATGAGAACTCTTCCTCACAGCCATTTAAAGAGCAGTTACAACACTCAAAAGACAAAACACACAGCCATCTATTTAAAAGTAATGTTTATTTTGCACCAAACAAAAAATCTTGGTGCAAAAGATAAATTCCCAGTTACGACATCAGTGACAGTGCATCTCAGTAAAATAGTAATGCTCAACAAAAGAAAGAAAAATATCATTTACTACATCAAAAGAATATCAACACCAATAAAAGCACAGTTTAAGTAAAAATTCAATGTTCAAACACAAACAACCAGTTACCTTTAAACAGACAGAGGCAGAAAACAACAAGAAAATAATACAGTTACTTGCAATAATGCTTCATCTGGTGCAGAAACATCAGCACAGCCAATCTCCCAATGCCACTCATGCGCTCTCTCTCTCACACACATGCACGCGCACGCACACACACGCGTGCACACACACACACACACGCACGGTGCTGGTACAAAACAGGAGCCAAATGATCATAATCCCATTACCACAGCATTAAAATCAATTACATGTAATAAATATCAGTAAAAGCACCTTTAAAGCTGAAATGTTTTTAATTGATCAACTGACTGTGCAACATGTAAAAAAAAAAGAAAAAAAAATATTCCAATAAAAACATAATTACATCTGGAGACTGATATACCATTAGAACAGCTGTCAATTTTTAAATCATTACATAAGTATTTTTTTGCTCTGAATCAAGGATTTACAAGGATTTAAGGAGTATCTACACAACAGACCTCACAGGATGTTTTAAAAGAGCCATTTGAAAGTCATCATTGAGTCTCTCATTCTGTGATATCGTTTGAATTTCAAAGCCATTTGTTTTAAAACCACTTCTGTAAAAAGACAAATAGGTGACCTTTGCAGCCCAGGTAACAACAAGCTGAGCTTCATCAACAGGCAACAGATTCACTGTTGGGGGAGCCGCATACGGCGCTGGTCTGATGGGCCAACAGAAAACTGTAATACCCTTTTAAAATTCTCAAGCCCGAGGCGGTGCACGCTCAAAGTCACCACAATGGATTTTACTCCAGTCTGCCTGGAAACACTCCAGCTGCACTTTGTAGCATAAAAAAACATAAACCCAAGATACCAAAATATAGAAAAACATTCTTATAGTTCATCATCACGACAGATTAGCATGCTAGACGTTTTCAGACCAGCACGATAATGCGAGAAATTTACAGCAAAGTATGACAAGAAAATCACACTGTATGTCACGACCGCTTCTGTGTCTTCATCTCTTTTTACAGGTGCTACTGTTGGACACTTGGTTAGTACTGTGACCACTTCAAGTCAAACTCTGATTGTTCATCAAAACACTTACTCAGAGCCAGCTAACAAAACTCATGCTCCACACAGTCTGTAGAGCTGGTAGTGTAATGGAGGTGCAGCCGCAGATGCACTCTGGACTAAAGATCATCAGTTAAAACCTGTATCAAATAGAGATCATTTCAACTACACTATTATTCATCCTACGCAATCTCCAAGGTTGTTCAGACCACAAGCTTTTCCCTCTGTGCTCAGTCCTTTCAGAAATTTGCCTTTTTGACCATTTGATCTTTTACATTCTTTGCAAATAGTGCAAACACTAGTGCCCAACCTAAACTAATCAAAAGAAGGAGAACAGTTTTCACAAAACTGTTGTTTTTACAGAACAGAGTGCCAACGTGGGGCACAACAGCACTTGTGGCCAAACTTTATTTCTGCCAATCATTATACGTGTGGCAAAGGTAAAAAATAATTCGATACAATCAAAGAATTAAATCTGCAAATTCCTGGAAGGACTGTTTATTTGCTATGTGCAAATTTGTGTATAATCACAACGGCTCAATTCATATATTCACTGCTTTGCTGTATATATGGCTTCTGCTCATTTATGGCTCCTTTTTCCCTTTATCCCTATGTAGCCAGGCACTGTTTCTTACCCACAGTGAAAACAGGTAAATGTCTCATTTTTAACATTTAGTGTGTGATTTCACCAAATTCTGGTGAGTAGATACTGAATAAGTATTAATTTGTCTAAAGGCCACAGATTTGTGTACAAGTCAAAACACCAAACCAGACCTCTACCGTCTTCTTCATCCGCTTGAGGAAAATACGTGTTTGGTTTTGGGGAAAATGTGATACAATTACTGAAGGTGTTGGACTGTTAAAAAGTGGAATTCAATTTTGTATTGAAGACCTAACACTTACCCTAAAACCAGTCTTTTGGTCGTCAGTATGTTTTCTGAGAGTGAGTGACCCTATCAGCACTGGAGGACTTCATGTTGCCAGTATAAGTACATACTGCTTCATTTCCCAGCTGGTCCCTCCCCTGCCGTTTAGGCTAGCTCTGCTTTGGGGCCACAGTTTGTTTTGGCTGTGCTTTGGATGCTGTTGCAGAGGCAGAGGCAGAGGCAGAGGAGGAAGTGGAAGAAGAGGAGGATGAAGAGGATGAACTCCATCGGGTCTCTACACCTGTGCTTGTCATCTTAAGCTTCCGTCGTTTTGCGAGGGGAGCGTTGTCGACACTTTTCAGAAAGAAGCCCTCTCTCTTACCACGGTTGAAAGCCTGGAGAGAGGAGAGTGACCAAAGAAAAGGAAATGAACCACAAGATGAAAGCACATTAGAGACATGCACAACATCTATTTTAAGAGCCTCTCTCAGTACACAATGCAAGTACCTTGTAGGTAGCATTAACGTAGGTGCGAACAGTAGGCCCACTGGACTCAAGCACATCTGGAGTGCACAAGGGAGTGGTGGACATGGATGCTCCACCCTGCAGCCAGCTGTTCTCTTTCAGATCAGAGAGTTTGAGACGCCTCTCTGGATCCACTGTCAGTAGGCCTTTTATCATAGACAGACGAGAAGAGAAGAAGAAATTAGGGACAAAGACAAAACACGCAGACATTTATCTGATGCAAAATCAGACATTTTCAAACAGAGCAGGAAGAAACTAACAAAGCACCTACTGTCAACAAAAACAAACTATATCACACACCTTTGACAAGCTCTTTGGCATCCTCTGACACTCCCTTCCAGGCCTCCCCATCCAATGAGAAATCACCCTCTTTTATCTTCTGCATGATGTCAGCAGCATATGACGAGGTCATCCCACGTTGCTCACTCTGAAAGGGCACCTGGCCTGACAGCATGGTGTACTGACGGAAACACACAGAGAGCCGTTAGTACGTCAGTTCACTTGACTGATGTGACAGAATCCACGGTTTTAAAGTCGAAATTACCAGGATGACCCCAAGACTCCAGAGGTCACAGGCCTTGTCGTATCCTGCGCTCTCAAAAAGTTCAGGTGCAGCGTACTGCAGCGTGAAGCAGGGAGTCTGCAGGGGGGCGCTGCCTGCTGGGCACAGCCGGGCAAATCCAAAATCTATTACTTTCAGCACCGAGTCCGCCCCCTCATCTGTAAACAGCACGTTCTGTAAGGTAAACAAACAAAAACCATGCTGATCTGCTCTCGTTTTTCTTTTCCCGACAGAGGAGAGGCTGTTAAATACGACTACTACTGAATACAACAGGTTGGTATGTTCCTGGCTTTAATATATGCTCAGCACATGTGGCGCAAAGGTGGGAGTAGAAGGCATTTGGAAAATATGACTAGCTGCCGGAGGACAAGAGCTACTTCTACGTCACTCAACCATGATTCATCGTTTGTTGATTCTCAGTACTTTACTCAATACTTAAGAAAAAATGTGCAGGAATTGTGGAATAATGTAGATAAGCAGTTTTAATCAAACACTTTTGCATATGTATCAGCATCAGAAGTAAAAGTTTGAGATGAAAAAAGGCATCTCAGTAAAACACTGCGCAGAACTAAAGGTTAATGGGTGATTCTTTGCACTATCTGTCATCAACAGCTGCTTGATTCTACATGAAAGCCTTCAGTTAATTATATCCCACAGCGATGTGAAGCCAGCAGGATATCTGTGTGATAACAGCAGCGCAGAGACATTCTGCACTGTTGTCTGCCATGTTTACCTTGACTAAATCCTGTGAAAACTTTGCTGTAAAATAACCACACCAGCAACACATCAAACTGCTCGCTTATAACTCTGTATTCAGCCAGTTTGAGCAGGACAACCTAAAGGTGCAGAGGAGGTGTTGATACTGCACGTAAACCTGCTTTATAATAAATTAAATGTGGAAATCTCTCTTTCTTCAATATGAGGCCTTTAACGCACCGTGGCTTCCTTTAATTATTGAAATGCATTTCTAATTCCAGTATGATGTGATACAGCAGAATTATGACTGAAGAGTGTTGCTGTCTTTTTTAAGTGGGGGATTCTGTATAGTTTCAGGATTTAATCCAGTCGCAGCTCACCTCTGGTTTGAGGTCTCTGTGCACGACTCCAGCCTCGTGCATGAAGCTGACGGCTGAGACCAGGCTCTGTAACAGCTGACTGGCCTCCGCCTCGCCAAAAAGTTTCTTCCTCTTGATCCTTTCCAGCAGCTCCCCACCTCGCAGAAGCTCCATCACTAAATATGTGTGGTACTGATAGAGAGGGAGACGAGGAAAGACAAGGATTTATGTGATGATTCTGTTCTTGCATGCCGCTTCATATCCGGCATTACATCCTTCTAAGTACATCCAGTATATTTACTAGTTGTTGTGTTGATGTCATGTCAGTACTTGAACACATTCCTCCATTGTACCTGATCAGTATAGACGTCGTGCAGCTTGACGATGTTGGGGTGAACCTCACATTGCCTTAAAGCAGCAACCTCCCTCTGAGTGTTTGCCTCCATTCTAACAGAGGGAAGAAATGTCAAAGGACATCCTGTGACTGAACATCAGATGGTCGGTGACACAGTGAAGCACAGTCAAGCACACAATCACAGTGCTATTACTAGGATGGTGTAGCAGCGTCACATCTCCACTCACCTGCGGCTCACGATCTTGACTGCATACTCGTGGCCACTTTGCTTGTGTCTGCACTTCCTGCACACAGAGAAGCTACCCTCACCTAGGGGTGGCCCGTGAAGACACAGCTCATAGTGAAGGAAAAACTGGGATTCCTGGACAAAGAAGGGACGGTGTGAGTCACACTGATGGTGTGTTCATTTTCTGTTTTAAGCTGAAAAGTCAATATTAATGTACCTGAAAAGATGAAACTGGGCTGGTTAACATATCAAGTATAATCAAGTATTTATCATCTATTATTATCCTTTTCTTTGCATCATGAGCTGTGATACACACGCGTTGTTAAGTTAACAAAACAAAGTAAATTACAAAGTGTGATTTCTCTTCAGTTGAACTCTGTAATGTTGAAAACAACATTGTAGCTCCAGTTTGATTTCAGTTTATACCATGCAGTCTAAAGTGATAAAAATCACATTGACAAACTGTGGTTAGGAGTCTCAGCTAAATGAACAAGTTTCTCTTCCTTCCTGTCTGCCCTGAACACAGCTGAACCTTTTTATCTCTGTATATAACCAGAGAGATTTCAAAAATGACAAAAGACACTTTGGTTATATCACAATGGTTTTACAAGACTGCACCTCTCCCATAAAATAAAGAACAATAACTGATGCTACGATCCCTTCAGCCTTGTCCAAAAACAGCATCATAAGCCAAGATCCATACCTCTAACATTGCGCTGCGCTGGACAGAAGCCGAACCCGGTCGATCGGCACCAATCTGGGTTTCTACAAAGTCTCCCATGACCGCGTTCTTATTGAACAGGATGGAAGGAGCAATAAAGGAGTAACCCTAAAATAACAGAGAAGAGATGTTGCATGTATGAGGAGGTAATACATGTTGAGTGGTCTGACTGCATTAAAACTGCATTAATAGAAAATACATTAAGAGATCTAAGAGACCGTTTAGTAAATCAAACGATTTATTAATTCAACTACCATCTACTATATCCAAATGTGATTTTTTTTTTAGCTGGTGGTTACAGGTGTTGTATTTTGAAAACGTTTACAAGTGTTAGAGGAGACACAGCAGGGACTGACCTGGAACAGGCGGTCAGTGCTTGGAGGCGTGCTTGCTGGAGAGTAGACAGGATCCATCCCAGTGAACTCCTCAGCGAAGTTTCCCACGTCCAGTTCGCTCTTCAGCTCCGGTTTGAATGGACTTGGCAGCTTCTTCTGTGATAGGTCAGCCCAGTTCAGTCCCTGTTAGGAAACAAAAGCAGATGGGAGTCATGGATGAATAAAAAAAGGTGACAGGGGAAGAGAGATATCAGAGCAAATGGCAGCTGAAGATAAGTAGGACCTTGAAGAAGTGATGTGCTTTGATGTCTTCAGCCCCTCTCGGTCCGGAGCCCAGTCTCTTGTGAGGATCTTTCACCAACAGTTTCCTCAGCAGGTCCTGAGCAATTGGTCCAATCATAGAGGGGAACGGTGGATCACAGCGCAGAATACGTCTGAGTGAAGAGTGGCGAAGAGATGGAGGAGGCTTTAAGGTCTTCATCGTGTTATGAACAATCTCATGCAAAATTATCTAACTGCAAGTCAGGTAAATAGTATCTAGAACACAATGGCTGAAATCATTTTAATGAATTGGAGAATGAGGAGTTAATTTAAGATTTCAATCAACATCAGCATCACTCACTTTGACACCTCACTCTGGGAGTTCCTCTCTCCCTCCAAGGTAAAAGGAGACGCTCCTGTCAGCAGCTCAAACATCAGGATCCCAAGGCTCCACCAATCTACCGACTGAAGGGAGAGACGGCTTAAAGAACAATAGTTGAAAGAAAGAGAACAAAATAGGTGCAGTTGATGCACCCACTGCCTATTCAATCTGTCAGTGCACCCTGGGTTGTCTGTCATGTGACTGACTGACACTAGAAAAAACACACTAGTTCCAGGTTACATCCCTGCTTATCAGAGTCATAGAAAACATGAACCATTTGTGTCACATTTTGTCATAAATGCTGTGAAGTCTGGAGTGATAGGTCACACTGACCTTGACCTTTGACCTTTGAGCACCAAAATGTAATCAGTTCATCCTTGAATAAATGTGAGATACTGAGGGCAAATACTGAGTAAATACTGAGATATCGTGTCCATGAGAATGTGGCTGACGGATGGACAACCTGAAAACGACTCTGGCTGTCGATGGCGCGGAGGCAGAAAAATCGCAACTGAAATTTTGATCTAATGTAGAGCCTTCAAGTACATGTTGCGTGGTTACCCAAAGTCAGCACTTAGTATTTAACTGGAAGCCAAATGTTAAGTCATAATTTATCTCCCTGTCATCCTGAAACATCTAATTATAAACAACATATAATCTGAACTTTAAGTCTCCTGATATTCGACTGAAAAGCTTTAACATTAACAGAAGTATCTGAACACTGAACACCATGGGCCAGTTTCACAGAGATACTTGAGACAGTGTTGGTTCAGTCATCATGTTGCTCATAGATCAGTCTCACGCAAGTCAGCCTGTTTCACAAGAATAAAGACTGACTCATTTTAAACCAAAAACATTTGAAATCTTACCACCAGGCTAACTCAGATGTAAGACCCATGTTACCATGGTAACAAACAATGACACCGGCGCTGACCAGCAGAACTCAGCAACCAGAAACAAGAAAACACAGTTCACAATCTGGGGTTTGTTAACATTGTTATGGAGAGAGCAAAGGGGAGGGAAAGAGTTTTGAGAGACCACAGTGATTTTTTTTTTCATTTTGAAAAAGTCTTAATTTAACCAGAATTCATTGCACCAAAGTCCGGTTTAAGATAGTCAAGAACTAAACCGCTTTGTGCAACAGATGAATTCAGACATGAATCTGAAGTCTGGCTGTTTGTTATATCTGTCTTTACTCTTATACATCTACCTTGCCATGTCCCGTCTTCCCCCTGATGATTTCAGGCGCCATGTACTCAATGGTGCCGCAGAAAGAGTAGGTCCTTTCCTTCTGGAATGAGGACAAAGGGGAGATTATGTACATTTGTAAAAACAAATCCTCTATGAACAAAATATTGTTATAAGATAACATTACACACAATGCCTGCACCATTTTCCACATGCACACACACACAGTTCTATGGTTCAGTTGTGGCATTGTGTTCACATACCTCTTCTTCTAAAAACTCTTTGCTGAGCCCAAAATCTGTCAATACCACATGGCCTTCACTGTCGAGAAGAATGTTTTCCAATTTGATGTCTCGGTACACAATCCCAAGCTGCACAAAAACAAATACAATGAAATCTTACCTGTTACAGTCGTGGTATGTGCAGTATTTGTGAACAGAGATGGCATGCAGTGAAAACAGAACATACAACATCTTTACAAAAAAAAAAAAAAAAAAAGTTGAAATGACCCATTATCCGCTGGTTATTTCCAGTAATACCAGCACCTTTCAAGCCTATTCAGAAATGAGAACGGTTTTATTTGATGCTATCCAAAGGAACAAAATACTAAAGTCAACTTTATGGTTTTCAGCCAATTGGACAATTTGTGTAAATGGTTATTTTTCCACCAGAAAAATCTACTATTTCAAACATTTTTCTATTCATTTTAGTGCTGGATTGTCCATCTAGTTTAAATGCTAAAGGTCATAACTTATAAAGTAACAGAATGCTGCTAATTAACCTCAGGAGTGTACTCTAAACAGTATTTACATTTGTTAGGTGGCCAGAGACACGACTCAAATGAGGTGATAATGTTGTTCTGTGTCTGTTAAATTAGTGTAATGAGGCACCTGCTGGCCAACACATCAGCTGTAAGTACTTTCTAAATGTATTATGTCAGTGCATTGTCTCTGTAAGCTCGATTTGTCTTCCTTCTCCCCCCGTGTCCAAAATTCGATGAATGCGGCTTTAAGTTACCGAGCTGGAAGCAGCAACACCCACCTTGTGCAGGTGCTCCAGAGCCAGGATTATTTCCCCGATATAAATCCGCACCGCCTCCTCAGGAAAGTGATCCCGCTGGTACAAATGAGTGAACATCTCCCCACCGCTCACATAGTCTGCACTCACACACACAGACAAATACACAGGGAGCTTGAATAGACATAATACAGAAATTACACAAACACACACACATATTGCACAAAAGGCCAACAAACAGACATACAGTAATAGACAGAAACATAAAGAGAACATCTATTCAGCACTTCAAGACTGAAGAGACAAGAGTTTCCTATATTTGGCTCTAGTGCTCCACCACTCACCCAGGATGAGATGTAGTTTGCTCTGCGTCTGAAAGGCATAGTGGAGCGTGACCAGGAAGGGAGACTGGCGGATGTGCTCGAGCACCTGCCTCTCAGTGCGGGTATGTTCTGTTGTCTTTGCCTTTTGAACAATCGCTGCTTTCTTTAATACCTAAGGTAACAATCAAAATAAACTTACATTAAATTCAGACATCCTGAATGGAGTTAATTCTGAAGACCACATGAAGTAAAATACTACATTAGGTTAAAGCAAAGTGTACTGTATATTCATATTGCTAAAAGAGACGTCACATTTAAAATATTATCTGCCTGTGAGAAAATTCTGCTCAAAGTAGTTCAATATATTTTTCTCCATTCCTTCTGTAAACTTTCAGTGAATGGCAGCACAGTCCATCTTTACTCATCATATAGTTTGCAACTATTAAAATAAGTATTAAATCAATTTTGAACAAAAGCAAAATCAGTTAATCATTCACATAAAACATGTTTTAAAAGATTTCCCATCTTGTATTTAAAACATTACCCAAAGATTTTTATTTTTATCAAAGAAATGATCACATTTAGTTCAATACATCAACCAACGGTCTCACCTTCATAGCATATAGCTGGCCCACATCATGACCGCTGTTCTTCCTGACCAAAAACACTTTTCCATAAGCTAGACAAAGACAAACAAATATTTCCTCAAGTCATTCAAAGAATTGTTCATCAGAAAGTCAAACAACCACCGGCAAACTAAGAAACACCATCAGATTGTGCCTTAATTGGTTCTGGGGCCACAGCAAAACATGAGCACAGGGTGAACAGGTGCGAAAAGATGATTTCAAGTGTCTGGAAATCACCCGAATATATGCAAAAACATTCCTGCACACAACATTTAATTAGGTGTTGGTTTTTTTGTTGATAGAAACGACCTCTTAAGCTCTCCCATAGGTATTTAGCATGGATGAGATCTAATAACAGCAATATCTACAGCATATGGTCTGCCTCCCAAACATTCACATACTACTCACTGCCTTGATGTTTTGAAACTCCCAAATCAGGAAACAAATGTTGAGACAGGTTTTACCACAGCATTTAACTCCTCAGGGGCATTTTCTCTTTACAGTCTACGAAAGTCAATTTAAATCACCGTGCCCTCAAGATATTTAAGATATATTATGGTCTGTCTTCGTTTACCATACCTCATAATGACATTTTACTCAAGTTTTTTTCAGCTTTAATAACAACTGTGTTTCATATATTTCGTGCTTCATGTGGACACTTACCTCCAGTCCCCAAGACTTTGAGCAGCTCGAAGTTCTCCATGCCGACCCTCTCAGTGTGACCTGTGAGGTTAGCTAGTGACAAAAAGAAAGTACCACAATCAAAACAAACATTACATGTGCTCAATTTCTTCTGCTTTAGTATCCTGCAAACACGTTTTAGACTTTTTTTTTTTTTTCAAAGGGCATGCAGACACAAAAGTGTTTTATCATCTCTTAAAATGTGCTGAAAGAGCTGTCTAACTTTTAAGAGATCCAGGTTTTAACTCCTGAGCAATGCATGAACTGTTTGACTTTGACCATTCTACAAAACCTTTAATGACAAAGTAATACAAATAATCTTAGAGCTTTTTACAATGTTATTAATTGTGAAAGTCATGCATCAAATATAAATACATATTCAATTATCTTAATGTTTCCGAAGCATCACTATTAGCAATTGCTCTGTTCTTTATCGATAAAATGGTTTATGCACTGCAATCGATATCTACAGCCCATTCAATGAGAGATTAAGTGTAGTAATACATTTCTACTGTGACTTCTCATGAAAAACCAGGAGTGACATCATTTATTACGGTTTGGCCAGATCTGCAAGAATCAAACTATACATTCCTCATATAGCACAAAGGAATATGCACCTTAACTTGTGCAGTGTATATAGCAAGCTTTATTATTTTAATCAATTACAATACTTTAAATTAGAAAACAATAAAAACCTGCTTCAAGATTATTACATTCAACACTTCAACCAAAATAAAAGATCCTTATTCGATTCAGGTTGACGCACTAAACACGGTGCGAACATCTTTCTGAGGGCAGCGCACATATCCACTGTTCACAAGCTTCTCAGGCTTGACACACTAATGCTCGGAAAGCCTGACACATGGGTGGTTAGGATCTTGTCAAACAAATTACTTGAGTGTATACTAAAGACCATGAAATCCCTGATCTACATACACTGAGATGAAAAACAGAAACACCTGTATGACGTTATGCAATACAATACATTTGTACAAACTATGTGACTGAAAGTATTTCTTATTAAGACCACTACTTTGTAGTTGTTCTGCTGTCTTCATTAAATAATTGAATTAATTACATTATGCAATGGTTTCTATTGTTCTGGTTACACTGTACATAACGTGCTTGATCAGTTTACTTTGCTTACCATTGGTGATTTGATGCTTGACAGTACAGTCCTTTTCATTTGTTTTTGCATCGGAGTCATCACTACTACCAGATGTGTCCCCAGGCATAACTTAAAGAAAAGTGGACTCTAACCTATACAGACTATTTAAGATCAACTGGGTAGCCAATTTGCTTTTACAAAATATAACACTACGCAAAAAAAAAAAAAAGAAGCTACTGTAGCTGCATTTTCTAGAAGATAAGGATTATAAAACTGACCGGACAGCTGTGTTTTCTAGACAATACTGCTGCCCTAACGTTAATCCCCACGCCTTTGACATCCTGTTGTTTCGCATTATTTATCTCGTGATTGGCCGAAATCTATCAGAAAACAGACTTGCAGCTGTTCAGATTCCAGATGTTTACTATCTGATGGCTTTATTACACAATTAGCTAAGAGAAGGGTCGTCGATACTAATTTATACTAACTGTGTACGTTAGTTACAGTTTTAAGTGTAACTTACACAGTTTAAATGGCTAACGTTAGCATTAGCTGCCTGACAGTGGCGTTAGTCATTATTCACAAGTTGGCTGACGTTTCTTTGTAATGACGCTAAGGCTAGTTTTACATAAACTACAGGTAAAAAAAATAACGCGTAATTAGTCAGTGTGTAAACAGTTACAGCGCTAGTTGGTTAGCATAACTGCTACAATAACAATACACATCACCTAGCTAGCTGGTATAGTAGTAGTAAATTCACAAACTAGCAGCTAGCTAGCGAATTGCTGCTGTGCCCGTCAAAGTTTGAACGCTGGCTAAGGCTAATGTTTAGTTCGCTATGTCTTCAGATACCAGCTGTCAGATCATGTTGGCAAATGCCAGTTCAGGTGATTTCTAATCTTCTTTGTATCCACTAGAGTCGAGTTAATGATTCGCCCATGATGAAATATTTAGACCTCTCTTTGTATTTATTGTCAGAGGCTAGCTAGCTGCTAACACCAGGATGCTTTCGACACAACCTGGGCGACGGTCAGTCACGTGAACCGTCGGTGTGGGCGGAGCGACGTTTAAAGAGAACTCAAAAGTCCAGTAGATCCTGTTTTTGTGTAGTTTAAAAAGTTAATTAATAATGAATTGTAAATAAACAAAAAAAAAACAAACAAAACAAAACAAAATAATTGAATTACATTGAATAAAACTGCAGGTTTAGGGCAGTATGTCCATGGCCTTGGGTGGCACAGGAGTGGGCCCCCAGAGTCCACAACACTTTTTAACTGCTGTTAGGAAAAATGACAGCTGGCATCCATATTGTCTGTGCATTTACACTGTTCTGTCTTACACTGACAAAACCATACAGACCTTTGTGATACTGGGCTCACATTCAACTTCATGTCCACTCTTTGCAAAGGTCTATTTGCCATACACTACAAGTAGCTGCCAGTGTTTTTATTTTTATACTTTATTGGTGAAGTGTACAACTATCAACACAAGTTTGTATGAAGAATCTCTCCACTGTATGTTTTATTGGTCCATGTATTGCAAGGTGTTAAAATCACATTAACCAAGACCCTACTATAAAATGAAGGTCTCCTACTGCATTGATTCAGTGTCAACATTGTTGGTCTTACAGGACAAAAATAAGCCGCCACCCACCTTCATAATACATTCAGATACTGTATATTTCAAAGTACAGCTGATTTCCATTAGTATGTTACATGTCTTGGAAGTTTCTTTTACATCATGTGAGAGTTACACATTTGTTGTATGTAGTTTATGAATACAATGGGACTTTAATGGTGCCATTGCCCACACCCCATTTCTGCTGCGCTGTGTGCCAGAGGTCAGAGAAAACAAAAGGTTTTACAAGTCATTTCTAACAAATTTGAGTCCCTCATGGAAACCATAGCACAGTGATACTATGACAATGTGGTGACTGAGGTATCTGAAGCCACATGTGGCCTAATGGTCAATAGCAAGATTAACACTTGTACGTATTGCCTCTCTGGAAACAGAAGCTGAGCAGTCTGCTGTTGTAGGAGGACAACTTCCAACATCTTGTGGATAGCCAATAAATTATAGGGCATTACAATTTAAATCAGAAAAAGGCTGGCACAACTCTTCTTCAGAATTGCCTCAAGTGAAATATGCATCAGGAAGTAGTGACAGGTAGTACTGCAGCCTCAGTACTCTAAGAGGAGCTGACAAACATTAAAAACGCATCATGAAGTGAAAGACCTGTGACCCGCTTTACTTAACCAATAGTTGCTAGCTTAGAAAGGTAAATCCACCCTTTGACCTTCACATTGTTCCTATTATCTGGAAATATTCAGGCCAGGCAAAATGTCACATTTTGTACAGGTGCCTTCTAGTTTCAGGTTTGGGAAGGGAAAATTTGAAGCCAGCCAAAACTATCTATACTATACGATTATCAACATGCCTCCTTAACAAAGATAAACACTGATCACTAAATCATGACAGCCTGCGAGGACTGTTGTGCTAGGTAAACTCATTGTGCTCTTGCTCACAGAGCAGAGCATTATCAACTGCATTATTGTGACTTTTACTGACACTGATATTTCACCTGGCACAAGCTTTGAATCCAAGCTTTTCATTCTTGACTAACAGAAATAATAACATGGCTGCTTAAATTGCCATATGAATTTATTTAATAAACCATTAAGGATCAACCTTAAAATCTTATCATGGCCAAATATCCCTTGACTCTAAAAGGCAATCCATCTAAATTCATCCTCTCTCCACTGCAACCAAAGAAACAGAGCACTTTCCTGATATGAGCAAACAATAATATCAACCAGACAGTAGAACTTCAAGAGGAGAGCATTAAAGTTATGTTGACTATTTTAATGTGATCTACATTACAATCTTGATTTTGAGTGTAGAAATAATTCTATTCTTTGTTTCATTTCCTTAAAAACACTTTCATGAAGTGACAGGAATATGTGAATTGCTTTAGGGTGGATTTCCCCTTTAAACACTGAACATACCGGTGCACTGCATTGTGATGTTTATTTTAAGATGTATTTAAGCATCTGTACACATGAATCCAGATTGTTTTCAGAGAAAGATTTCTGGAGTCCTGAAGTTTCCCAGGTGACAACAAGATGCTGTTCTTACACACAATGTAAAAGTTGTGAAATTTTAAAAAACATAACATACACACAAAGTCTCAGTGAGACTAAGAACAATATCATTTTGAATTTGAAGGCAAGAAAAGAGGATGTAAAATTTTGGAGGGTTTTGCATGTTGTTCCACTGTTGTCTTGGGAGTTTCTTCACACATCTGGCTCCAGTCTCTCATCAACGAATGGCTATCAGTCCAACATCAATGAGTTTCTGAATCTTCTGAGCAATAACTGGATTCTTTAAGTGGCTGAGGAACGAACAAGAAAAAAGGAAGAGTAAATTCTTCATGTATTTCTGTGAATCTGTGTTTATTTGTATAATACTGACTCCAGGCAGAGACAGAAACACACAGAAAAGTTGGTAAACTTACTCGCTAAGCGCCTGAGGATCCTTCTGCATTTGCTCGAGGATCATGCGCATGGCTGGGTCACTCATGATCTGCTGCACCTCGGGATCGGCCATGGCCCTTTTCTTCACTTCCTCAGGGCTGTCATTCCTCATGGCCTGACTGACCATACAGCGCTGCAAGCCTTCTGTGGCTTCCTGATGGTGGAGAAGGCAAATGATGAAGAAAAGCCAATTAATCACTACTTGGCAAATATTGTTAAGACTTGACACAGAGTATTTCAAAATGTCTTACTTTCTCAAACTTCTAAATTTCTTTTATAGATTTTTGTGCTCAGATTTTACTTTGATGACCATCCCCCCTCCAACAATACCACTAAAACTAACACATATGTCACAACAATATATATGCTCTGTTTATTGATGGTATACGATCAAAAATGTCACCACATGTAAGTTGAGCAGTGATGGCGTGATCACATAACTGGTTACTTTTTAGAAAAGTAATGAATTATTAACTGGTTACTTTAAAAAAAAAAAGAAAAGAAAAAAAGAAGGTAATTAAGTCACAATGATTTTTACAATACTTTTCAGGAAATCCAAAATGTAACTAGGGTTTTATTTGTGGTGATTGTGTTAGTAAATATTGAAAACTAAGAAACGACCAAACTGCAGTGGGAGAGTGGTCTCAGACTTTTGGACCACACTGTATAGGTAAACGTTGAAATGTCTGGGATTTTCCAGATACGTTCTCCTGTCATTTCTAGACTTTTCTGAACTTTGGAGTAACCTGTAAAATACCTTTGAGGAAGAGTCAAGCTCCAGAGCCTTCTGGTACGCATCCATAGCTTTAGAATAATCTTTCATGGCCTCCAGAGCAGCTCCTTTACGCGTGTAGCCTTTTACTGTGGGCAGATGTGTTAAATTAGTTCAGTAACATCAGGGTGATTTGTCCTGAATCTAAATTTTATATTATCTACATTATATATGTAATCAAAAAGTTTACTACTCACTGAAGGTGGGTTCAAGTTTGATGCATTCTTCACAATCCTGACAAAAGAAGATCACGAGGGTCATTTTTAAAATGCAATAAAATAAAAAGGCAGTGTTTTTTTTGTCAGGTTAGAATCTCACTAGCTGATCTACGGAGGTGCCGGGTGAGGAAGAACTTTACCTTCAGGGCAAGTTGAAACTCCAACAGCTTTGTGTAGCAGGCAGCTCTGTTACTGAAGAGTTTGGCATCATGCGGGTTTCTCTTGATGGCCTCAGTGTAATGTTTCATGGCTAAGGGGTAGTCTCCTGTAGGAGGGAAAAGATAAGATAATATAATATAAGATAAGATAAGATAAGCGAGTTTCTTACAACTCCAAAAGAGAGGAATCAGATGACAATCGACCAACAGGTGCTACAACTATTACACGCACCTTTCTGGAAGGCGTCGTTGCCCTTGTTCTTCTCTTCCAGGGCTAATTCTGGGTTGATGTAGGCGAGTTTCTCCTGCTCCTTCAATATCTTCTCTGCCTATAGAAGCAATTGTGAGTGTCAAGGTGTAAGTGAAGTGCACACTTGTGTTTTCATTAACTGTTCACATGCAGGTCTAACATACACAACTGAGAAAAAAAAACAAAGAACTTAAAAATATCAGTCGCACTGCACCTGCTGACACTTCTTCAAGACGTCAGGGGTACGATGCTCCGTCAAACTCTTGTTGAAATACTGAACTGCCTCTTTGTATTGTTCCTGCTTGAAGTATGAGTTGCCAATCCTAGCCAACGCCCTGAAACAGAGTAGGAGGATAATGACAATGAAATCGTTCTCATTTGCTCAACTGAAAGGGTCAACAGCCAGTCAAGTTTAGTCGAGTGAGATTTGATTATATTTATGAAAGAAATTAACACAAATCAAAGAAACACAACCACCTTAACGCCCCTGAGCAAAACTAGTTGAATGGACAGGTAATTTGTGTCCCAATTCAACATCACTACATCAGATGTTGCCAGTTTTTATTGAAAAGCTACAGAAAAACACTGCCACCTAGTGGTTCTTATATACCACAGCTGATTTGTCTCGTCAAGTGGCCAGTATACTTGTCCAGAAGTGCTTGTCAGCTGGTCGAAAAGGTTTGGAAAAACCCTTCCCCCACACTGTTCTGACATCTGGGGTTTGGTATTCTGTGGCGTCAACATTTGTTCTGAGTCCCATCAGATCAAAAAAATGCCAATCTTGCCCTCAGCTTGTAGGGGGCAGATGGGGGGATGTGTAGATTCACTAGAGCACAACATGGAAAAAAAAAGGAAAGACAACTTCGGAACTATTAGAAATTATGTAATCATTAAGAACTCACTTCGCAATTTGTCTGTAGTCTTCTCGGTTCTCTCTGCCAACATCAATGGCCTTCTCACACAGCTCTCGGCACTTCTCAAACTCTCCCTTCTCAAAGTACACAGCTGAAGGGATCACAAATGGGAGTACACATTGAACATGTTAAGTAAAGCTTGAATGTCATATCAGCTGAGGTTAACTGTTGTCAGTAAAGAGTCTCAGGTCAATATTTCAGTGCATTACAAATGTCTGAAGGACTCAGACTAATCAGCATACAAGCCCACATTAATTGGCACTTTAACATTATGTTGTGGGTTCCCACATTTCTTTCCTACAAATTGAGGATTTATCAGTAGCAGGAACTCATACAGCCAACAATTAAAATTCTGTCACCTCTGTTTTACAATTATAACCAATCACAACGGCTTTAGTGGGTCAGTCACCTCGAATGTGTGAGACTGGCAACGGTATTCCAGCATGTGAGAATATGTACCTGCTTGATTAGAAATGTAGGTCATGTTGGTGGGGTCATGTTTGATTGCTTCTTCATAATGTTTCAGCGCCATTTCAAAGTCCTTATTCTTATATGCAGAATTCCCAAGTTCTTTTTCCTTCAAGGCCTTTAAAGAAAAAAAACAAAGGAAGTTAGAGGATTAACAAAACTGAGAAGAGTGATTTCTTTAGAGGAGGAAAAGTTGCTGAAAACTCATAAAAGTGAGCACTATGGTAAACTGATTTACCTTTCTCTTGTTTTCTGGAAGGTCTTCCTCTTTGGGTGGAGGTGGCTGAGTCTCTTTGGGTTTGGGGGGAGGAGGTGGGGTGGGCTCCTCTTCTTCCTCCATCTCAGAGAGGTTCAGTCCCAGCAGCACAGAGAGTGTGGTCATCACTCTGGGATCCTGCAGCTTCCTGCAAAACAGTCAGACATCTGCATTTCTTAATACCACAGTATTCACATCTAATACATCTTTTCCAAATAACTTGAGGTTTTTTATTCTTTATCTATTTTTTATATAATGACAGCAGGCCTACAAATACTATGCAATCTTGTACTGATACCACACAAACTATTCAAAGTAATTGCCTCTGACCTTGTCCTTTTCATTTTTCATTCCAGCCTGAAGACATAATTCTTTAGTCATATCAGAAAACGAATGACAAATTTTTGACAGTGTACATACGTGCCGAGCTCCGATGGTTTGTTCCTGAGCTGCTCCAGCAATTCTTTGTAGCTGGGATCTGACAATAACTCTCGGGTCCGAGGATCATTCTCCAGCTTCTGATACAAGTTGGGCATGGCGAAGGGGTTCATCATTGATTTCTCTGATGAAGCAAGAATAGATGTTATTAGTGTAATTTTTGTGGTCACACAGAAATCTTCAGAATGCCCACGCATTCCTGCACTGGAGCCTTCTCTCCTCTGTGAGCCCTGCTACCTGTCCACTGAATGAATCACAGCACTCAAACCAAGTGGACTGCCTACTCTTCTCTTTTGAGCAATGCGATTTTGCTTTGATCATGTCAGCAGCCATCTCTAGAGGCTCTACCCACGTAGGAGGGAAAAATGAGACACACTTTTTGCAAATCACAGTACTACTTTCTGTAGAAAGACATTACAAATTCTGGATATCTACCTGCAAGCCGGGCCTCAATGTTCTGTAAACCCTCTTTTAGCTGCTGATTACTTGGCTCTTGCCGGAGCCCCTCATGGTAAGTTCCTTTAGCATCCTCCAATCGGCCAAGAAACTCCAAGGCTGCAGCTTTGCGGGAGTAGCCCTGGTTGATCAAAGTTGAAAGATTACAGATTGCTTTCTCAATTTTAATTACTACATGTCTTGTCAATAGAAAAACTGCAAAGAAAAAAATTGCAAAGATCATCTCACCTTGCCCCAGTCAGGCTTGATCTTGATGGTCTGACAGGCATCCTGGAGAGCATTCTCATAGTTTCCTTTCTTAGCGTAGGCAGCCGAGCGGTTACTGAAGAGGACATGGTTCGAAGGGTCAAGAGCCAAGGCTTCGGTGTAGCACCGTACGGCCTCGTCAATATTTCCAGCACTTAGAGCCTTGTTGCCCTGGTCCTTTAATGCTGAAACCTATGAGCCAGGAAGACACAATCAATGAAGCACAAAGAGAAAAATTCTCTCCTGCTCTACATTTTGTATCACGCCTACACAAAAGGCACATGCACACAATCCCCAATACACATCTAACTACATAGAAGACATCTTTCGCAGCTGTCACTGAAAAAAGAAATTGACAAGCACCCAGCTGTTCATATGAGACAAATGCACCAGTGATGCAGAGAGATAATATGCCATTATATTGGTAATGCACATGCACAGTTCTCTAGTTGCATTCTACTCCATTAGCCTGAAAGTAATACAACTCTTGGTGGCATGGCAGGTCAGTGGTCAGATTACAGCCTCACGGCACAAAAGTTTGAATCCACCACTTTTCGATTTCAGACAAACGCTGTCTATTTTTCAGACCATAACAGTAACTTCGACGGGCACTGATGATGCTAAAAGAGATGGAGGGAGAGAATGAAAAAGTATGTCTGAACTGATTGATTTCCAACACTCCTTGTCACTTGTTGGTGGCCTGATTCAGTTTGACAAGTCATCATGTGTGTCTCTACAGTATGTGACAGAATCAATTACCACTGAGCAGAGAGAAGCACCACTCTGTTCTAAAAAGAGGCTCTCCATCTTTTGCAGCTTAATTTGACAACAATGTGATAACACGTAAAGGGCAGTAATTATTATTAACAAGGGGTGTTGACTGGCATGCTTTTCCCTCCACAGTCAACAAACCTAATCCACTCTGAACACTTTAAACATTTGAAAACATAAAAATGCATGATCATGGCAACATTACAATCCCATGTGATGCTGTAAACTGGAATTATGATAAATAGTGGTTAACATGGATTTTCAGAAATTCCTTGCAGTTATTAAAATAAATAATAATATATTAAAATAAATAAGTGAAATTAGAAAAGTAAAGGGCTGTATTCAACAACATTATGAGAATACACTAAGACTAAAACATAATTTGAAAAGTCCAAGCAAAAACTGATTTAGGAAAGTTCTCAGATTTAATTAAGCAAGGGATGGATAAGATCATTTATCTCAGTGAGGTCTGGCTGGTGATAATGATGCTGCTTTCTTTTAGATAAGGTCATTCATGCATAATGAAATCCAAGCACACTTCTTTACCCACCAGGGATGCACACATAGACCATAATAAAAATCAATAGATTACTACTTCTGTCAAAAATAAAAATGGAGTCTAATCTGTGGAAGATAGAGCTGTTACACTGTAGATTTGATGAGAAAGCTGGTCACAGAAGTGTCAGTGATGGAGACATGTTGGTTGTGCATAAAGTCTTATTCCCCTTTGATTATTTACAATCAAATCCTTTATGTGAGCAACAAATAGTAATGGACTCTGAGGAAACCTCTGTAACACACTGAGGCAATTAACGTAAGACACAACTTGCAGAACTGACTCTTTTGCCTTCGATTTATTTAATAAAATAACTATGTAAAAATATAAATACCTCACTGCATCAGTATAATTATAGCCAGGTAATGCCTTCTTTTAACCTGACAGGTACACAACACTAACGCCTGTAATGTTTAGTAGCACCGTCGGTCAAGTTATTATGAGTGGCCAGATCAAGCATAAAGCAGAGGTAATGTCTCAATATTGAACGAATCCCCAAAAATACTTGAAGTGGCCAATCGCAGAACATTTGAGAGGACGCGGCAGTTGACGACAAAATGCGGCTGTAGCCATGACAGCGGAGCCGTGTGCGTCTAGAATGATCCTCCGGTCTGAGTGCAAGCGGCTGAGGACACCGCTGAAGCCGATCCAAAAATACTCCTGCAGCATGTGCTACTGACTGCCGCAGTTTAGGCTGTCGGTCCTCTGACACAGCGTTTTATTAAAAGGATGCAATTACGACTCTCATTTGTCCGTCACCTTGTTAATGGTAGCGTTCACATTGTGGGCTAATGTTAGCTGTTACATGGTGATTTGCTAACTCGGGGATTACTTGTTAGAGGCTATTTTACCCGTGAATTGCTAAGGGGTTAGCGAACTGCTTTGTTGTATCGAGGCACGGACTACAGGGGCAGGAAAACCTTCCTGCAGTAGCTGTGACAAATTTAAGTCCTACACGTTAGCTTAACAGTTAGCTAACCTTGTCGAGTACAACCATGAATTAGCCACAACCGTGCACAAATGACAAGCACTAAACATCTTCAAGTTTGCACTTCTTGGGATTAAAAGTTTAGCTAACTAACTACTCTGTAGTCTAGCGCTGTTAAAATGTTTAATGTTGATTTACATAATCAAGCCCAATCACACAACATCAGCCAAAGAGCTAAAACACATTACTACCGGATTGACGCTAAGCTAACAAGCTAGCTAGATGCCTGATATTAGCAAACATTGAAGTCCCCGTGTAAAGAGGTGGCTAACTACACTAACCTTAAAATTTATACTATACTGAGACTTAAAATTAATGTAACTCGGAGAAATACGTCGGTATCAATTAAATATCTGTGTTGTGGAAGTAGTAATTGTGAGGAGTTGCTGGATACTCACTTTCTCCATGGTGCAAGCATGAGGTTCCTTCCAGAAACTACTGCGGACTAGCGCCTCCCCCTGAACAACATGGAGGTTGCCAGTTAGGGATGGATGAAATCCGTAATCAATGATCAGATTTTTTCAGCTTCACTCGAGAGGGTATTATTGGGGACATGTAGCTTCCAGAAAAAAAAAACAGAAAATGAGGGGGGAAAGTAGAAGTATGTTACATAAGATGTGCTACATGTTCTTTGAGGTGTACAGAGGTACATGGAGATAGATGAGGCTAGATAAGTCAAAGACAGGAAGTGAGAAAGCAAATCTCATCACCTGAACATCAGACAATATCATGAGTGTCAGTCATTAAATCTTTAACAATTATTGTAAGAGTTATAATCACTGAAGCTGATCATTTCTGGCTAGGAACTAAACACAAATACTCTTTTGATATATTCATGAGTAAATCCTGTAGATTGTACAGCGTATGAGCTTTTATGGGAACTTAAATCACATGATGCCGTCATATCCTATTGTTATTAATAGATACTCATTATTTATATGCCACCATTATATTGCATTATATGATATTACATTTTCATTATATGACGAACAGGTCACTTTTAGAAACTGAGGAGCAGGTGGCCTGTGAGGATTATACAACCAGGTTTCCCACTGTTTTCACTCAAGTAACTGTAGGTGGTCTGCGGTATTTGTAAATCCCTCTCTCTCTCTGTCAATGTGGCGTTATTAAGCCAAAGTTACACCAGCTGAAGTGTGGACATATCCAACATACTTGTGAAGTTAATAAATGGGTTTGATTTACTGAAGATCCAGTGTCTCCCAGAGGCAAATGATGTTATGAAGGCCATCCTCATTAAACCGTTCAGGCTGCTGTTGCCATAGATTCACAGACCCAGGAAATACGAGAAGCCGTGGTGTGTGTCACAAGCAAAGAATGGCCTTCAGACTCTCAGAGAAGATGTCACATAGACACACAGAGGCTGACATTAGCCTCAGGCCGTGTGCATAACAAAGTGCAGAGCTGGTAGTTCTGCAGCCTTGCTCTTGTCATACCTTATAGACTCAAACCAGAAAGATGACCTCAGCTCTGTTTACCTGAGTTCATCCCCAGAAACACTACAAGAGTCAGGTGAGGTCCAATAAGCTGAAGCTTATAACATCTGACTGTCTTCTTTACAGACTTTAATACACGCCAATGATTTGATTGAGAATGGTGTTTCCTGTAGCTACAGTGGGAGGATCCTGCAGGGATGAGTGAGAGGGGCTGACACTGGCTGTTGTTTTGCTCTCTCTCTCTCTCTTTCTCTCTTCTCCACTTCACGAGGGCAGATAGGAGAATGTCATCACACACATGTACACACAGTACATTTTAATTACACACTCAGTATTGCATAACAACTAAAATATTACACATTTATAAAATTGTCATGTTCTTACCTCTTCTGCCATTTTTTTTGTGTTGTTTGTAAATTATCATCCTCAATGCAAAACACTTCATTTGTATTGCAAAGTTTCATACAGGATGAAAAAAATTCAGACCCAAAACAACACAATCATGCAAGTAGTGGAAGAGTGCATACGTCTCCACATTACTGAGCCCAGCTGTCACCTCTTCATTTCTGCCCAGAGGAATGAATTTTATTTTTTTTCCCTCTTTCATTTTATGTCCTTCTTGCCCAGTTGTTGCATCACAGGGTGGACACAGTGTGTGGTGCTCTATGTTCCTTCACTGACATGTGACAGTTCAGACCCTTCAAGGTGTCAGTATCTTGTGCTCTCAACTTATGTTCAAGCCAGACTCATCTACGGTGCCTCTAATAAACATGTGATCAAAAGAAACAAAATGCACAATTTATGAAAACAAATAAAAATAATAGAAAATAAACAGAACATGAAGATAAAAAAAAAAACATGATTTCTAAGATGACTCAAATTCACACAGCGGCAGACTTGCCTGCTGAACAAAATCATTTCTGAATTCACAATTCGCTCCACAAATACTGGATCAGTCTCGAATGTGATTGGAAATGTGATTTCAAGCGACACAACTTCCATTTTCAGTGGCGGGCTGTGGCTCAGACATGGCTGTCTGGCAGTTCTTTGAATAAATCAGGTATGAGAGGCTGAAGGAAAACTGGGTCTGGAGTTTGGACTGAGGAAGATTTATATTAAAAAAAAAAAAAAAAAAAGTCTAAAGATGTGCAATTTATCAAACATTTTAAATTCAAGTTTTATGAATTTCTTTGTACTTTATTTGGAGAATCTAATAAAATTAGGCACTTATTACTAAAACTGAGTAAAGGTATGATTTACATTTAGATGTTATTTAATTATGTAAAAGTATTAGGTTGAGTATATGAAAACTTCCACCATCCAGTGGTGGAAAAGACAAAACTACAGATTCAAATCCAACAGTGTTAATATAACACTTAACACCAAGTCAGTGAACATACGGTCCTAATCTACAGAGTAAAATATACACTGAACAATGTTACATTTTCAATTCAACTCTGGTAATTAGTTTAATTAGAGTTAATATTTTACACTACACTGAGAAGTTTGACACTGAGGGAAATAACTATAGTGTTTTTAAAATTTGAGTTTAAGTGTTAATCAGAAATAATTTTCAGTGTTAAATCTACTTAACATGTTCATGAAGGAAGCACTCCCCAACAGTGTTGATTTTAACTGACTCCTCTCAGTCTTACACATGATTTACTTGTGTAAATGCACACACACTCTTTCAGAATAAAATTTGAGTGAAAAGGAGAATTATATGTGAAAAGGAGAATTATATTAAAAACAAATGAGTATCAAAACAAACATAAGGAATAAAACCATTTTATTCCATGCATACATTTCGTAAAAAGGTGGAGTACAAGATTATCGTTACTAAAACACCTAAAACCAGTCCAACAAGAAAAAAAAAAAAAAAAAAAAAAAAAAAAAAAAAAAGGAACAGTGAGCTACAACTCAGTCACCAATCCTCACAGCAAACAGGATCCAGAAACACATGTCCCAGCGCTCTTACCTGCATGCATGAAGTGTGGGTGACCTCACCCTGGCAGCACTCAGCTACACTGCAAAAGAAAAGCTAATACAAAAGCAATTAATCACAATTAAATAAGCAACAGACTAATAAACAACCAAAGAATAAGAAGAACAAAGAAGGAACTAAACAACCACAAACAACCCAGTCGACTAAACAAATAGAACCAATAAAACTACTAAAGGCAAAACCACAGCAGGTGAACCTAAAAAGGAAAACAGAATTAGTTGGCTCACCATGCTGTATAAAGTTATAATTTAAAAAGGGGCCTTAAACAGCACCTCTGCTATGGAGCATGACTGGCCCACTATGGATGAACAGGTTTAGAATTGGATGAGGAGGCACCGCTGAAATAGAGGCAGTACAGGTAAGAAGCAAGGTGACTGGTGGGTGTAAAATGATGCTTTTGTTTTTACCACTTACCTGTGGCCAGTACGAGCCACAACTGACAGGAACCAGCAAGAGACTGACAGAAGCCAGCAGGTGTCCTTTATCACCTGATGAGGGGGTTGGCTGGGGGAGGAGTCAGCCCAGGCAGGGCTGTGTTCACAGGCCCCACAGTACCTGAAAGTGTTAATATAGAAATGTGTGTGTGTGTGTGTGTGTGTGTGTGTGTGTGTGTGTGTGTGTGTGTGTGTGTATGTGTATGTGTGGAATGGAATGTGTGTGTGTGTGTGTGTGTGGAATGGAATGTGTGTGTGTGTGTGTGTGTGTGTGTCATAATGATGGAAGCTGAGACAGACAGACTGAAGAGGTGTCATCAAGCTCAGAACAGAGAGATTCTTCATAGAGGTTATTGTAAACTCAGCAGAGAAACTTTTCTGTTCAGTTTTAGTCACGTCCGATAAAGACAACACAAACTTTCTCCTTTCAGTTAAAGAACAGCGTTTGGAAAACTAAACACAATCGTTAACTGCTTGTTTCCAGTGAAGGAAAACAACAACAATATTTCCAACAAGCAGCATGTAAGTATTTATTTTATTTTATCAACAAATCATTATTTTTCACTGATTTTTCATTATGAACCAGACCTTTCCTCCTGATGTCTTCTCTCTTTATCTACTTGTTGTTTAACATCATTTCCAGATTCAGACAAAGTTATTGATGCTTTGAATGCTTCACCTGCTCTATACACTACTATAACACCTTGTTTCATTAATGGTTATTATTACAATTATTAATCTATACAGTGACTCCTTGATTTGGGAACAGATTTTAAGATGTTTCCTGACTTAAAATCACAAAACTCTTATGTCCCTGCTCCGGCCAGAGACTGTGACAACACGGTCCACAGCGGTCTGGTCAGCTCCCGCTACTTTCTGCAGCTGCAGGACAAACTGGAGAAGCTTCTCCATGAGGTAGGTGCTTATCTGTCAGACTGACGGGACACTCACACGTCACTTTCTTTGTCTCATTTGTAATCACATGCAATCATATACAATCACATATATATATCTTCTGGATATATGAAGTTTATAACACAGGCTATATGAAATATATATATGATAAATGAATATATGATGAATTTTTACATGGTATAACATGTGAGCATATATTTTAACAATATGTATTTAATTTATATATGCAAGTTTATAATTTGCATATAAAAATTCAAAAAAGTTGATATATGTGTTTCTTTATTAATTTCTAATTAATTTTGAACATGTCTATGTTCTAATTCAGGGAAAGTAGTACCAGACTTTTGGACTCTGCTGTTTATGATGTCAACATATACTGAGGCTTTGAGATGGATATATATTGTATGATAATTAAAATGTCTTTAATATAAGCATAATAAACATAGATCTTTGTATGGGCTAGACATATATGTCAATATATGATATTGTTCCAATTTCTTATAGGTTTCTTTTTTTTTTTTTTACACGTGCTTTTATTTTATATGTAAATATAGTTCATATATGGAAATTCAATATATGTACATATGTACATTTGGATATGATTAGTGTCCTGATTCCCTCCTGATTTATTATCATTATAAAGGGAACCATGTTTATTAACCACACTGTGATTTCTCTTGTACTTGTTGACTTCTATTTGTATGGACTGTAAATAACAGAGTTATATTGTTTGTTCCTAAACTTAATTTGAACCTGTTACACAGTCCTCTATGAAAACCTGTCAGGGCCCAATAGATAAAGTGAAAAGGGCAGAGTTGCTTTTCTTCACTTCACTCACACCTTAAGTACTTTTCTGTGTTGTGTTTATTCGTCTATCGTATATTTTATGTGTCTGATTCAGACCCGCAAAGCCTGGAGTCCTCCTCTGAGGAAACCAGGGATCAATGACTTCAGCACAGTGAAGCCTGTGAGCAGTGGCGCCTTCGGGTGAGTGAGACAGACGTCTTTCTCTGGAGTCCAGTCAGAGTAGAGCAAGGATGTTATAGAAGTTGTTTGTGCTCGCATTAAGAATCTGTCTGGACAGTTTCTTTAAATCAGAGCTGATGTTCAGTCACAGAAGCTGCTCATGTTTCTGTGTTTTGTGCAGGACTGTGAACCTCGTGCGTCACACGGAGACTGGTCGAGCTTTTGTCATGAAGCTCATCAAACGGCAGGTGTTGGTGGAACAGGACATCCTCACCTTCACAGACATCCACTTTGTTGTCTCCATGTTCTGCTCCTTTGAGACCCAGAGGGAGCTGTGCATGGTGATGGAGTATGTGGGAGGTGAGGAGGCTGCTTTGTGTCATGTGTGTTTAATGAACAGGGACAGTGCTCGCTGACAGAGTATGAAGTACGGTATCAACCTGACTGTCCCCTCTCTGCGCCCACTGTACACACACACTAGGAGGACCTGAACATAACACCTGACACTCTCTGACCCTGTGGGTGGAGACTGTGCCACCCTGCTGAACCACTACAAGCGTCTCCCAGTCGACATGGTTCGCTTGTCACATCCACAGCTACGGCATCTTACATCGTGACCTCAAACCCAGCAAGTGAGTCCTCAACTCGGCCCATTAAGACAATATTTAGCTCATCTTTTATTTTTATTTTCCTGGTTTTAGTCATCATCTAACAGCCCTGCTCTCCTTAGTTACTGTTGCTATGTCTGCCATGTTTTCTGTTGTTGTGCATATGCAGTTTATAATGCAAACAGTGGCAGATTTACCACTCAGATCAGGACAGATGTGGACAGCTGCTGTTCAGACGCAGGGTTTACAAACTGTTCATTACAGAGCAGCTTTTATCATTTTTAGACCACCTGCCTTTTTTTCAGGGGCAAGAAGAGAAGGAGTGGAAAGAGGAGGGGAAGGAAGAGGAGGTGCAAGGGGAGCAGGAGGAGCAGAAAGGAGAGGAGGAGGAGGAGAGGAAGAAGACAAGGACAAAAAAGTCCTGGTCAACAACAAAAACAACAACAACAGTAACAACAACAACAACAACAACAACGGGACATAAACATGTGTGATCATGACAAACTGTGGCTCTGCAGACACCGACTGCAGCAGCAGTTTCTCTCTGTAACATTGTCAGGTCTTAACTAACTCTGTAAAATGACTTCACATTATGTGTGTTATCATTTGTCAGATAAAAATCATTCAGATTCACTTTCCAGTGATTTATATCTGTCCACACTTCTTCTGTTTTGTTCTGTTTTCACTACAAAATAAATAAGTAAATAAAAATACAAACCACAGTAATTAAGCTTTTTTTTTTACTTTTCATTTATGAATATTTTCCATTATTATAAAAATTATGAAAATAACAAGCAGGGAAAAAGGAGGAAGAAACAGACATGAGATCATGGGATGGTCACTGACTCAAGGCCAATTTGCCTTATTTAAAGAGGAATATAGAGTTACATACTTATAAAGAATCTGTCTCATTGGCTAAATAAACACACCCTTTGACCATGGAGTCAGTTATCCGTTCTGGAAGATGCAGATGTTTGACAATATTGATAAAGAGTCAAGCAGTCGGACAGTTCTTCTGAAGCCAGCATTTTTTACTGCTTTTTTACTTGATTCCAGCATCATCGTTAGGAGACAGGTATCATCTTTGCTTAGTCCATCAGGGATGTGATAGAGGGATGTGAATGTTATATTGACATTAAAACCCAGGGGTTTTGAGATAACTGCCTTCCAAAAAGGCTGGATAGAAGGACAAGACCATAAGACATGAGCTTGATCCACAATAAATCCTCCACATTCCCTCCAGCAGGTTGGATATGTACCAGTTTGTTTAGATTCTGGTTAGGAGGGATTAAAAAAGCTTTGTTCTAGCAGAGGTCTCTCCAGGTTCAGGAGTTGGTGGAGGATGACTGTACATGTGCCACATATCTTCAGTTATTTCAATTTGGGACTTTTTCCCATCGTTGTTTTACATAGTCCGTGGTACCTTTGTTCAGTGATGTGATGCCATGATATAGCTTGCTTATAAGACCTTTATTGTTTCCCTAGTTGTAAGCATCAATAAATATATGAATTACAATTGACGGTTCTCTTGGATTAGAGCCTTTCACTTTTTTACACAAATAATCACAGAGCTGTAAATACCTTTAAAAGTCCTGCATGTCTGACATAAATTATCAAAAAGTTTCAAGCTCCCTTTTGCTGACAATCTTGCATATGGGAATGATGCCAAAATAGATCCAGTCTGTATCTGCAATCTAACAAAGCTGGCATGAAGTCAGGATCATGTGCTGGCCATCTAAGTAATTTAACCTCTCTTTGGAGTTGGAGATGTTGAACTATTTCCACCTAAACTTTCAGCAAAAAACTCACCCAGTGACTCCATGTGATATTTCCTTCTCCTTGTCAACATGGCCAAGCAGTGACTGTATTGGCGTGTCTATTAAAGATAACTCTCTACTCTTCCACTTAGCTACGTAAAATGGGTTACACCTGACAAGTAATAATGCCTTAAGGACAGGAGGGCCATGAATTCCCAATTTTATCAAGGTCTCCTCCAGGACAATGTCATTGTGTGTATCCACCTGAACATGAAGCTCAGGAGAAGCTGCAGTAGGACAATGACCCTAAACATTGAGGTAAATCTACAACAGACTTACTTCAACAAAGAAAATCCACCTGTTGGAGTCAGAGCCCAGACCTTAATCCAATAGAGTTACTATGGATTGACCTCAGACAGCTGCTCACACCAGACAAAGAATATGTCTGAGCTAAAGTTTGCTCTTTGGCAAACCTAAAATTGTGCAGGTCTGATCAGCAGCTACTGGAAAAGCTTGTTTGAGGTTAGTGGTGTCAAAGGAGGTTTGACCATACACGGGTTCCCTACATTTTCTTTTTATATTATTACCTGGGTACATTGAAGTCATGTCAACAAATGATGGTGATGTACACACAATAAATATACTGTCATCGTTGCCTCACATACTTTTTCACTCATTTTACCGCAAACACGGGCTGTCAGACACAGGAAATTAACAGCATTTGAATCTCCTCTTAGTTGCGTTAATGAACTCCGAACTTACTACGGGAACTTGAAGGCAACATTCGTTACTTCTGGCGCGAAGTAAGTGCAGGTCTGGAACTAAATTTAACTTTAGCTAACGTTATTGGACATCAAACCGTTAGTAACTAATATATAATATTCATAGTAAATAGATTGGTTCGGTATTGTTTGAGTAAAACATAGCCGAACATCATATCCGTCATGTTAGGGTCGCCTCTTGGTACTTAACTCGCTGGACAAGCTGCTAGCTACTAGCTTTTTGGCTAACTAACCTAGCTAGTTAACTTAGACTGCTAAACTGACAAGACACCAAATCAATATGTTAACTGATAAAGTCTTTACAATTGAATTAAACTATCACTTTTTGAAACCAAGTGAGTGACCAACACTAACCAGGGAATTAATTATAATTAGTAGTAGTTTTAGTTATTTTATTTTTGTTTGTGGTGCATCTCTCCTTGTAGCTTACAGCAGCTGTTAGCTGGATGAGCTTTTTCTAAGCAACCATAATGTGGAGACAGGAAAACCAGTCAGCCAAGCCAGCTGCAGGTTTGTAATAGAGTGTATTCATTCCCTGATGTTAATGGGTTACTTTGATTAACGCCAAGTTCAATCAGTCTTGTGAAATAGATTATAAATTGTGGTATGATATACATAGCATCGCATAATGTACAGTGTGTATAGGTAAATCTGTATTATATGTTCAGCTGTATTTCCTGTGATGTCTCCATCAGGCTGCCTCTCTGTGCCACTCTTTAACCAGAAGAAAAGAAACAGAGTTCCTCTGACATCTGCTCCTTCTGTGAATGAATTCTTTTCCCACAGTGAATACGAGGCAAACACCAGTGCAGCTCCATCTCACAGCACACCAGGTGAGGCAATCAGCTGGGATCTTTAAGTTTCTACTGTATTTCAGGCACTAGGTGGCAGTACACCCACAGAAAAGTATACATGAGCTTTAAATAAAAAGTCATCTTGAACAATACCTTGTCAGGTCATCTAAAAGTTCTTGCTGTTTAATGTCTGACTGCTCAAAATCACCATCTCCTGTTGAATCATACAGTTGAGACCATTTTACATAAAACAAAGGACAATAATGTAAATGGTCTCCCTATGAATTAAGATAACCATTCACAGCTTCAGTGGAAGCTGCCATATTTTCTTCTGTGAATGTACTTTTCCTCAGGTACCTATGGAGGTTACCAGGCCTCAGGTCCTTCTTCTGGTCCCTCACAAAGCCACCAGTGTTACAGACAGGGTGTCTCACAGTCCACTCAGCCCCAGCAGTATGAAAGCAACAGACCTGCTCCTGGACCTGCCCCTACAATGAGAGCCTTTGCACCTGTGCCACATCCATACAAAGTTGGAAGCTCAAGGTGTGTTTTATTGACCTTTGTTTGACCCATTTGTTGTAATGCAATATTAATGAAAAAATACTCAAAAATCCAGAATGTCAAACCCACAACCTGTTGAAGTCAGACTGCTTTCTTAAAATATTTTTGATATATTCAGTTAATAAAAAAAAGTTTAAAAAGACACATGCCTGGTGTTTCAGTTTTGATTTTAGATCCCAATATGTGAAAACAGGTAGTTTATTTTCATTTCAGTTCTAAGACGAGACAGCCCAGCTACCCAACCAGACAACAGGATTCCAGACAGAACAAATATCAAACTCCCTCCAGCAGTGAGAGTGCACAAACCAAGCCAACATCCCATATTGGGTGGTCTCAGAGGGGTCAGCAGTTATCTTACAGACCGCCCGATCCCACACATCAGTATCCTCAGCAGTCTAGACCTCTGCCTCCTCCTGTTCCACCCACCAGCACGCCCACTGCTCGTGCAGTGCAACCACAAAACAACTCCTGGAAATTCACCAACAGCTTTGGGCCACTGAGTTCCTGCTTTGAGGGGAAAATGAGCTCAAATCAACCTCAGACAACACGACCAACTAAAACCCAGGTAGAAATAGACAGAAAATTTATAATAATACACAGACATTTTAAACTTTCCCATTAATGTTTCATGATTTCATTAGTGATTAGTGTAACTTTTATGTGCTCAGCAGGAAACATTTCCAAAGAAGCCAGCCCCTGAGAACTCACTGAGGATCCTGACTGCAGTTATTGATGGCATGAGACACTGGAGCCAGTTCAAAGACAAAGTCTCGTACTTATTTGAGATCTTTGGTCAGTTGATTAGGAGTTGCTGCTGGTTTTGTTATGTACTCTTTAGCATTTTTAAACATGATTAATGTGACTGGCTGTGCTCTTCCCTCAGCTACTCTGGACTCTGCGGTTACCCTGGGTCGCCACGGAGCTAAGACCTTCCTCATAAGAGACGTGAAGGAGGCTGTGCAGTGTGTCTTCTATGAAAATGTGAGGAAGAAAGGCTTCTCTTAAGAAGAAAAATCCAATGAATGTTTCCTGAGTTTATCAGAGGACAGTTTCAGTTTGCTCATATTAACTTGCTGTGACTCTTCTCAGTCTCAGTCAGATAAAATGATGGCTCTTTATCATTTTGATGGATTATTTGATGGATCAAATGTGGAAGATTTACTAACACTGCAGTTTTACTTGAGTTAATCTTTCATTTCTGCCTCTTGTCCAACAGGAGCAAGAACTGCCCCGTCTCATCCGTGGTCAAGTTCATCGCTGTGTGGGTAACTATGACTGCAGCAGAGATGTCCTCATGTGTGTGTCCATCAGGCCCTGCCTGCCCTCAGAGCTGAGGAATGCCCAGGAGTCTATCAAAGCATGTGATGCTGAGATGAGGGCGCTGGTGAAATCCCTCAGTGAAGTCTGAGCATGAGTAGATTTTCAGCAGGATAAGATTAATAGGAGGAAAGTAAAGTAGTATTTGATGGCGGTCCATGAAAGCCAAGCTTACTTAGATATACTCTTGTTATAGGTAGAAGTTCTATTGGTTTGAAAAAGCATATTTGAGGTGTTATTGAACTTGTCGACCTGTGAGGGGCGATGTTGCTGTTAGTTTGTCGTTGAATTGACTTGCATGTTCTGGCAAAGATGTTTTTGTATTAATTTGTGAAACAATTATATAAAAGAGTTTCTGTCATTTAACGAAACCTTTAATGGAAATTGAAGCGTCTGTTTTTGTAAGTTCTGAAATATTTTTTATTACAAAGAAAATTCACAGAACAGCAAACATTGTTTAGAGGTTAAGTCAAGTAAAGCAAACACGATGAGGTAATATCTCAAAATATATCTTTGAAAAACGGGGCAGTTAAGAATAACATGTGATATCAAGTACAGTTAGTTTATTTACAGTCAAACATCACAATGGAAAAAACAATAATCTACTCTACCAAAACAGTTTCACCAGTGCTGAGACTTTACACACAATGGTTCAACAAATAGGGGAACAAGTCCAGTGCAGTCACGCCAATCATTCCCATAGTCAAGCACAGTATGAGGTCCAATACAATACCAACACTTCTCTCCTGACCTTCTTTCAAATATGGCAACATAATGACAGCAATTTTCTATATGTCAGGATATGTCATTATGGGAACCCAAATTTTGGGGATATTTAAAGTTTAACCCCTTAGCAGACACCAACCCATTATTAAACACTAATACGCACATAAACACCCACTAGAAAAGGGAGTCCAGCTTGATGAAATTGGCAGTGTACAGGGACAGTAAGTGGAGAAGGAGACATTTTGTCCTGGGAACATGACAGGAATGGTGCCAGCGCTTAAAAGGAGAAGTGGTTTGACGAAAACACACCAACACATTTGCTTATTTGAGGAGCTAATTATTTGAAGCCACGTTTTACACATCTTGTGAGTAATGTGTCAGTTCAGCACAGATAACAAAGGGCGAAGTTCAATTTGTACAGCTCCTTCTGCTTCCACTCAAATTCTGAACCACATAAGACAAGGATTCCAGGAATTAATCTGTTAGCTGCATGTCACAACCTCTTAATACAGCGATTCAAGTGATTCAACTCTTCTAGGTAATTGGCAAAAATATCTCAGGGCATAATTGAACACAAGTGCTTTGCTTTCCTTTTTTTTCTTCTTCTCTCTGCCATTACCTCTGAGGATTAGAAGACATCTTTTTTTTCTTTTTTTTTTTTTTCCTCCAGGACATTTTCTCAAGTTAATGAGATCATACTGCATCAAGTTCACGAGAAACACTTTAATACTGAGAGGAAAAAATAGGAAGAAAAGAAAAATAATAAATCACTTCACACAACAGGATCCACAGTTTTTCAGCAGAAAAAGATGATAACCTGATAATCGTATTAAACACTTGTCTTGGTTATGTTAAAAGGCACAAGTTGGTCAGATCACATTTAAAATCTAGATCAATTGTTCTACCATTAACAAAGCCCATCTTATCATGCATTTTGACACAATTCCTACATCTCCCTGCCTTTTGCAGTCATTTTTTTTCCTGAATTAGTGTTTAGTATTGTGTGTTGCAGACAGAAATAAAAAATGTCTATGTTTAACGAGGGAGTTACATTACACAAACAATTCTAGGGAAAAGGTTAACAAAAGGATGCAGTATCCCAACATGAAACATTTGACAACACTGCTCTGAAACCACTACATATCATTATGAATCACTTCATTGTTATGAGAAGAGATTTCCATTTATCCTCTCGGCAGGTCTGATGCTGTGTTCGTTGTCCTTTTCTTAATGACAGTTACTGAAAGCGCTGTCGTTGGAAGTGAAAACGTCTTCTCGACTCCCGCCGGTTCACTGTCTGATCACATGACTGGGAGGCAGAAAAAGTCCTCTTTTCAATTTTGTTATTTTCAAGCCTCAGACATCAGCTCTGTTAAATCCAATTCATATGTACAGTCCAAACGCCATAAAAGTGTCTCTCTCTCGGAGTCAAATGTTCTTCACGACCTCTTTCTTAAACATAATTAGACTGGTCGAGTCATACTGCCACACAATCTCATGCTTCCACTGTCTTTATGCAGACAACTTCCTGTCTGTAAGGAATGTTGCATACTAAATGTTGACTTTTTTCCACAAATGAAAGGAAGGGAAAAAAAAACACATTTTAATCAAGTACTTGTTACGTTTGTGGAAGTTTTCTTTAACTGCGTGAAATGGGGTTTCTACTCGATGCATCCTTCGACTGAGCCCCAGAGCTGACATGAAGAAAACAGAGAAGTCCAACTGTGGAAAAGTCGTGACAGATTTGAGGGAAAAACTTATAACCACAGTTTATTGAAACATAAGACATTCCATTTAAATGAACTAGATTTGAATTAATTACATAATGATGTAGGAAGACAGTGTTTGTTGTTGAGTGTCAGCTTCAGTTATCACTGAGTGTCAGCTTCACAAACAGCATCGCCTTTAAAAAATGGGATGCAGGTGTCTCTCCGCGACATCAAGCTCAGGTCAGGAGGGGGAAAAAAAACAAGATTTCAATGCACTATAACAGCGTGGGCAGAGGGGTGGGGGACAGCTGCTCCTTCGGTGCATATTTGGCAAAAAAGGGCAAGAAGACGGTGAGCATGACTCCGACAATAGCCAGCATGTAGCCCCAGCCGATCTGGCACTCGCCGGCGTAGTAGATGTCAGAGTCCCCGCAGAAGGACCTGACGAGTGAGGAGTTGAGGCCGAAGGGGTAGACCAGCAGTCCGGCGGCCATGATGAACACTGCAGAGAAGATACAAGACAGAGAGCATTAGACAGTGTATTCATATTCTTCATGTCTACTTTGTTTTTGCGAAGGATAAAAAACCTGTTGACTGTGAAAGACACCTCAACACCAAGGCAGGGAGACCTAACACCGTCTGCACAGGTAGATGCTACTGGATGTGAGTGAGTAGTTTTTCATAATTTGAGGTAATTGACCCTTTAACCTCCCAACGGCTGGATGTGTTTCTCTGGACTGATGTGCTGATTGAAAGCCACTTGGTGGCAGTAGAGGTTTTGCATAAAAGAAAACAGTCTGACTCAAAGTCAAGTGTGTAATTTAGATGCTTCATCACTGCTAAAGTGCCTCCACTTGCACTCAGACTTAAGATTTGTTGCCTTGTGTCACATATAAAAAAATAAATAATGACCTAGACAGTTTTATAAGTCCAGTAGTGGCAGAACACAGATCTTACTGTATTGAACAACCCAAGCACTGCTGACCTGTAATTGATAAAACCTTCCAAAGCAGAATGATTCATGTCTCTTTAAATCCATTTGAAACTCTCGTCTCAAAAACAGCGTTTTCTGAAGAAGACGCTCGCTCTGCACTCGGGTGGCATCAGCTCTCTCAGACACTCAGCAGCCAGAGAGCAGCTCACTTTTACAAATTGAGTCAAGTCTCCCAGCCTGTGCTGCCAAGCAGTTATCGACTGCGCTACAGGCTATCAATGCTGCTCTTATTTATACTGAGTGCTGGCTGGATTTTCATTACAATGCCAGGTGTCATAGTTGTTTTAGCTTTGGAGAGCTGGGGTCACTGGAAAAGCTTGAACTTGTTCATTAAGCTGCATTGATTTCAGGAGATGTTGGTTTTTCCTACTTTCAAGGGCAGCAGCTTCACGGCCGGTGAGAAACTGCTCACATGAGAGCTACAATGCAACAGCTGTACGAGTGAATCGATGGTCTGTGTTGGTAGTGAAGGATTGTGCTCGTAGAACAAGGATGAAGAGGTAGGAAGCTTTCAGCGATGATCTCGCCGCACGCTGGGGGCTTAGGGAGTGACTGTTAGGTCGGGAAAAGCAGAATGATGGGGAAGAAAACACAAAGAGAGCTGTGTGAACGAGTCGAGGAGCGGTATCTCTTGAGTGCGGAGGTCTAGCCTGCTGTAGCGTCTCTCTGGAGTTCACTGAGGGTCTGCGTCTCAGCGCTGCATATCCCAACCCTGCACCCATCCCTCCCAGCTCTCACAGTGCTCCTGTGTTTTATCTCTCAGGGCCCAGCGCCTCAGAGCTCACTGCCTAATGACACTTTAATGACCTTCTTTATCAAACTATCCGTGGCTTTTGTAGGAAGAAACACAAAGACACAGGCGCACGCTCACAACCTAAGGCCACAACCGCTCCTCCGCTGAAAATGGTGGCCTTTAAAGAAAACCCTGGCACAAACCTTCAACAGAGGAATGCAATCCAGACAGCGGCCTCTCACAAGTGTCAGGTAAGCAGGGTGAGTGCGGACCAGGAGGGTTTGCAGGGTGGTTGTCTGGATCAGATAAGCTGCAGCTCAGATTGTCTGGATCTCTGCAAGCCGTTAATGAGAGACGAACTGTCGAAAAACTGTAAAATCTATCAGAGGCAAAGTCGAAATGGATCGATTCTAACCTTCAAACCTGAGAGGTATGAAACCAGAGTTACACGTCTTATAGGGAGTTCCCAAGAAAACCCTGTGCGGCTACAGAAGGCGCTGATAAAAGTGATGTCACTCGAGTCAGTGTGGGTTGAATGTTACAAGTCTGAAAAGGAAAAGAATCTGTCGCTCTGGAGTTTACCTGACCTCTGTAGCCCCGCCCCTCATGTCTGCTTGAGGCTAACAGCTCGGGGCTACATTAGCCACTACTAGCATAACACACCTGAATCTCGGACGAGTTGCACTGTGGGTAATGTAGGAGCCAGGAGAAAAAAAGAGAGTGTGGCATAAAAAAAAAGCTGTTTTCCTGGTTCTACTGCATCTGTGTAGATCCGTGTTTTTCACTGTCCATCATGAGTTGGATGATGCTACAGGAATGCAAAGCTAAACCGGTCTTTTCATGACCTAAATCCTGGATACTGTACTTGTACTGCATGAAACAGGATTGTAGTTTCCACAGCAGGAGCTGGACAAGCTTTACTTTCAACAGGGTCTTACACGGCCCCGTGTTTCTAATCCTGTGAGGAATGGACGGTGATGAAAGAGGCTGACATGACACCGAGGTGCCACGCAGAGAGGCTGAGGCCCGAAAGTGTTTGTCACTTGTGCAACCAGGAGAGCGATGTGCATGTGGACTCCCACTTAACTTGGCAAACTGAATGCCTCTGTGCTGTTGACATCACTGGCTAAAATAACAAAGGGGTGACCATGCAGAGTTAGTCAGCAGGCGGGGGGCTGCAGACATCACATGAAAGCAGAATATCCAGACATTTTCTTGCTCTGACTGATCCGAAGAACAAAAAGCAAGTGAAAACAAATGTATGTACAGCTCTGGTAAACTCAGATAGACTTGAATGTCTCATTTAAAGGCAGTTCCAGGGGTTTTACAGAGCTGTCCTCACAGCAGCCACCAGGCAGTAAAAAGCGATGAGCACTTCAATCATTTACTCCCTAATAGACCCAAGTAGCAGTCAGTTTACCAACCTCCCAATCAACAGTCTGCATCTGTAAGAGCTCTAGACAGGGAGGAAAGTCAAGCTCAGCCAGACCTTCCTCCACACAGATGAATAAAAGTGAAGAGGTTTGGAGAGAGAGCGTCGGCCCCAATCAGATGAGTGTCTCTAAGTACGTGGAAAAACAGTGTCTCAAGTACTGGCTGTCATATTTCACCCTCAGAGAACATGAATCTAAACATGTTCTTTCAAGGAGCTCTCACCAACAGCTGCTCTGCATTATTAATTTTTCATTCATAATTTTTTACCTTTTAATACACTTAAAGTTAATCTTGAAAAATGTCCCTGGATCTCTCGGTGTATTTCTCGTGGCTGACAGCTTGTTTGAATGCACACTTCAGCGGGTTTGAAGTGCACAGAGACGTCAGACTGAGGGAGGGAAATATCGATGTGGAAAAACAAAACAGGCAGAGTTTTCATAGGTAGCTGCAAGGCTGCAGAGCCCTTTATGTTCTCTAATGGATGGCAAATACTTTTATACGCTTGCTTCTCTTTTTTCTACCCTTTGTGTGTGTGTGTGTGTGTGTGTGTGTGTGTGTGTGTGTGCATTCACAACAAGGGTAGTAAAGGAGAGCTAAATTAAATAAAAATAGAGGAGAAAGCATTGTACTAGCATACAAAGATTCAGTGCAGCTTTTACCAACTAAATTAACCTTGAATCCCTCTCTCAGTGGTGTCGGCAGAAATGGAAAGCTGCTCCCAGAGAAACGAGTCCACAGCTCTGACAATGAGACGGAGAGATTGAATGGGTTTGTGGGGCAGGAGAGTGTGTGATAACCTGCCGTCCAAGCGTTACACCGAATCAGTTTCATCAGAGACCTCTCACATAGAAATCACTGACACAGACCCAGAACACACAAATCACAGGATTACTCGCGTCATATTTCACTGTTCAGCTGTAGAAAAATCTGCTAAGTCCAAAATCTACTCTTGTCAGAAAATGTCAGAAATACAACATAGTGTAGTCCCAGACATTCATACGCCTCGTATCTAACGTCGTATTCATCATTTTTATTCTTCCCGAGATGTTACTAATAGAAAATTCAATTCTGTGAGGCTTCAAGGCCTCTTCCATCACGACACCAGGACCTCTGCTTTGGCTCAACCTCCTTGGTCTTAACTCTGTTCGCAGAGGGCAGGGTTGAGTTAAACTCAGCAAGACATGGGTGTCTCTGCTGCTGAGGATGTCGAGCTCTTTACATCAAGTTTTTATGTGTTTGCTTCCTCTTACACAGAATATAAAGAGTTACATTAGATATATTAAATAAACTGATTATTGTCACCCAGGCCCAGACAGACAGACGCCTCTTTACCACACAGTAAAACCTGCTGCTCAGTTTCCTTGTGCTGAAGCAGGGTGAGTCACTGTCTAAACAATAAACTATTACTAACCTGTTTAAGCTCACTGGGAAGATTTACAGGCAAACAGTCGCTGAGTTCACTAACACGCTGTCTTCATGTGCTCCTCTTCACAGGACAGGGACGTTCAAGTGTTGAATAACGAGAAGTCAGCAGGAGGACGACTCTGACATTGAAAAATAAGACAGGGCAGGTTCTACAGTAAACACTGGAGGCCTGCAGCCGGCAAGAGGGAGCTGGAATATATTAGAATAGACTAATGCCCTTCTTATCTTCTCTGACCTACAAGGCAGACAGTCAGTCAGGTAGAGACCACCGGGATGAGAGCAGTCAGACGTGTAAATACAAAATCATTCAAAGAAGAAGTGCAGAATCACACTGGACCTTTGGGTGTTCGTTGTATCCTCTGTAGCTCCAGCACCCACTGTTTACTCTCACTCCTGAAAGAAACTTCTTATCTGGCTGCCGTCCAAACAGGGACATTATCTGCTGCTACCGTTCACTTCAAAGACACATGAAAGAGCACACACATTAGACTGTGGCCTTACATAACCGCAAACCTGTTTGATGTCACATTACCTCGCATAGCAATGACATCCTCACACGAGCCGGCGGGGGAAAAAAACACATATTTTTCTCCTCAGCTGTGGCTAATGGCCGCCCTCTTCCAGGTAAAGAGACGAATACAGAACAACAACAACAAAATGCATCTAATAAATCTTGATTTGCCAACGCAGCACTCATTTGTTTGAGTTTCTGGCCATGTTTGTCATTGATGAAACGCAGCGACAGGAAACATATGCTGGAAGAAGCCGAGAAGTATTGCTTAATTACAGTCACAGGCCCAAAGCTATATATCAGAACTACTGCTTCGATGGTGTCTTCCTCTGCCATACTCTTCATCATCTTGTCTTCCATATTCCTTTTTCCATAAGTAAGCACTTTCCAGGAATAGAACAAGTGAGCTGGTCTCTGTCTGGTCCCATGTAGGTGATAATAACCCAGGTGTGATCAGGCAAACTGATTAAATGATGTGCAACACTGAACACTGACTGTGACCCACATACAATCACTGTAATGTTATCTGTACATACAATTATGTACATACACCTACATATGTACTGGTCCAGATTATAAAGATTATGGTCTTAACTGTGTAATTGAATCACTGTGTGTTTGGTGCTAAACGTGTGTGTGTCCCATAATGAAAGCATAACAAAGGGCAGGACCACAGTGGTGTGTCTAGAAATGAAATTGCCTTTTCACAGGCTGCATATAAGAAATGTTTCCATTTCCCGCTCTATCCACAGGCGGATGGAGATGCGGCTGGATAATTTCTGTTTCTCTCTCGCACAGCGAACGCTCAGTCTTACCTCGACCTGCAGTCTGGCAGCACGGAGAAGGAAGCGGAGGGATGTCCAACACACGGGTGTGACAGTGACAGTGCATTAAGGAGAAACCACAGATGAAGATGAAGGATTGGCAGAGGAGTGTGTGAGCATCCCTGGGAAAACCACAGATAATCAGCTGCTTTTTCTTTCTTTAGAGTTGAAACGACATACAGCACAAAAAACAGATGGTCCACCGGAGTCTCCATTATTTCATCCCCTTTGAATCTCAAGGTGAGGAATCGCAGAGGGTAGGGACGAAAGTTTCGGAGTTGTTGGGAAGTTGAACTGTACCGGCAATGAATCTCCTGGTAGTCAGCTGGGACCTGGCGGAGCATGGGCATGAGCAGCAGGGACTCCATCCTAATGTGATGAGCTGTGCTCTAGTCTGCACACAGCCATGTTGATAATTAAGCTCAGTGCGCCTCTGGGAAATTATGCTAATGACATTCCTCCGACTACCTACATTTCTCGAAACATTTGGCTGAAGGTGATCACGTTCACGGCGCCAACTAAGACAGGACTCGATAATAAATGTTTCTGTGCAAGATTAAGGCAGAGAGAAAAGAGGGCAGCGGGAACAGAGAATGGAGACGTAAGGAAATAAGTTTTCAAAGTGAAGCACCTGTAATTGCTAATATGAAAAAAGAAGAAGAAAAGAAAATAGTGAAAAGAAAAGAGAGGGTGCTGGAGCAGTCGGTCGGGACATTTCCACCTGGAAGTGACAGTTTCAGGTGAGTGATGAAGAGATGTGACAATCGCTGCTACTACAGTTAATACAAATGGGAGAAAATCATTTTGCTGAGTGGAGGTTATTTCTTAGTGGCCACAAAGAGTTGAGACAAAGCAACAGTGTGTGCTCAGAATGACTACAAAGCTGGTCTGAAACCACGAGGGAATTAATTCAGAGGAAACTGTTCGCTACTGACAATGGAGGCAAAAACCTGTTGACCTTGAGAGCTGCACAAAAAGAGATCATGGAGTGAGAGAGCAAAGAAAGAGAAGAGAGGAAATGAAATACAGGGAGTTGGGAGAGATTAGCAGGGCAATAAAATAGCTTCTGCTATCTTTAGAGTGAGCAGGTCTGCTGTGGACCGGTCAATCAGGGCTCAGTAATAGGTCTGTTTTTCACTGACTCATTCAGACTGACCTCAGCTCATACACAGGACTGTGCAGGTCTGAAATGCATTAGAGCATGTATATGTCATATACTCTTTTTTTATGAACCTGTACAAGCAGAAGCTTTAAAGATTCTGTGTGTGTCTGAAACAACAAGAGAATCACAGATAAGAACAAATCAGACGCTGAGTTTTACAGATAAGACAGAGTTAGAGTCTGAGGACACGCTGTGAACTCTCCACGGATAAAGATGGTGTTGCAAACAGATTACAGATCAATTTAAAGGAATCATCTAACATTTTTATTCGCTTTCTTGCTGAGAATTAGATGAGGAGATCAACACCAGTCCCCCCATACATATGAAGCTGGAGCCAGCAGCTGGTTAGCTTAGCTTAGGTTAGCATAAGAGCTGGAAACAGGGAAACAGTTGGGCTGGTTCTGTTCACAGGTAATAAAATCTGCTGCCTACCAACACTTCTGAAGATGTCTAAGGTGTGTTAAATTGTGCTAGCTGTTTCCCCCCGCGTTAGCAGTCTTTACGCTAAGTTAAGCTATGCTAATCAGCTGTTGGATCCTGCTTAACATTTCTCATCAAATTCTCAGTGATATTTCTCAAAAATCTCAAGCTATAAAAGTGTTGGTTCATCCAACTTACTAATGATCTCATCTACCCCTAAAATAAACCTGCAGTGAACAGACTACTTCCTCCTGAGTTAGACCCTGAAAAGCAGATGACAGTGAGGTCGGTTGAATTGTCCTCAGAAACAAGAGAGATATTGCTGCTGAGGATAATGTATGCCAATGGCTGACTGAGGATAAGAGAAGGAAATTAAAGCGAAAGAAAAAGATGTGTGGCAGAGGATGCAGTCAGTTCCAGCCTCCACACAGAGACCACTTGGAGTGTGTGTCTCTCAGCTCCCAGAGCATGCTGAGCCATCTCAACTCACGCTTATCGCTGTGAACCTCCGTCCTGGGAGCCCTGCAGCAATGACACATGAATCTCACACGCTGCATCCAATCTATCATTCTAATTACTTTCATTTTCGTATCACCATTTTTTTATGTTGCAAATTAATTTACACCTCAGACAAATTCCTTGTCCTTGGCTTCCTCATCCCTTATGAGGCGGCCCGCAGCACACATGGGGCGGTGTCAGAGTACAGCCTGACTGAAGCTAATCTGTTGCTCAATCCATCCATCCCACCTCAAAGATTGAATTAGCACAGGAGACAAAGTACCTCATATGCTTGGATAGGAAAATAAATAATAATAATAATAATAATACAAGAGAGAAAGTGGAGATTAGATTGAAGACATCAATCAACTGTGAAAAGCTGCACTCGCTGCGACGATGGTGTGAGGAAACAGTCAGCAAACAAACAATGGCTTGTCTGAAGCTCCATCCCTGTGCTGCCTGTGGACGGCTGCTAAAGGTGATGCTTTTGTGTGTGTGTGTGTGTGTGTGTGTGTGTGTGTGTACACAGTCTCACATTAACCCCATGATTGTGTTGACAGCCTTTGGCCCAGAGGCTAAGCCCTTAAGCTAGACGTCTCCTGGGTTCAGTAGCTGCCTCGGGTCCAACAAGGAATGTCAGCCGTGAAAGTCAGAACAACCCGGTGACACCGGTTGGTGCATTGTATATCCAGCTGTGCTGTGGCATCACAGTTCACATCTGTGTGCCATAGAGCCAGTCAGGAGAGAGGGAGAGCAGAGCACGCTGCTATGAATGTGATATAATCTTTGATTTCTTCTCTTGTACAGCACATGGCAGCTACTTAATGAGGAACTAGTTCAACTTCATTTGTCCTCACAAGGTTATTTTCAGGGAAACATATGTTAGTATGAATGCATCATCAGGGACACACACATAGGCACATTTATAATAACACACACATGCAGTGAGAGTGCAGCCCGGCTGTCATTATGGTGAGCAGAGCTGCAACACAAGCAGGATAAGGTGGACTGAGGAGATTAGAGTACAGTCCAGGACACGTCTGGCGTCCATGGCTGTGGGTTATTTGCAGTCACAAACAGCAGCTACTCATGGATCTGATTTCCTATGAGAATATTATTAAACAAGAACCAGGGCTTTAAATTTGAATCTTAACACATTTTACAAATGTGACCCCTTCTTTAAAACCGCGCTGCCGTCTGACACACCATTCAAAAGATTATAAACGTGCCCTTGATAAACACATGCATGAGAACAGCACAGAAGATATAGTGAATCTTGTTGAATAAATTTACATTCATACATAAACACTGTAACTACGGCAGCTACTTGATAGAATATACTGTAGAACTCATAACCTCCTGCAGAACACCACAGGTATAATGAAAAGTGCAAAATGCATGAATTCATGAGGTGGGCTTAGAACAGGATACTTATTTTCCAATTGAATGCTGCACATTTTTCAAATTGCAAAATGTATTCTGAATGGGTTTCCTTGGTCCTGAGGTTACACAGTTCACTCACTCAGCACTTAGACAGCCCGTGTAACCCAGGTAGGAAAATGCGACAGGAATCCACCTTTGTTGTGTAAATTCATTTTTGTATTGCACACTTTTAAATAGTGTCGCCTTGGCTGCGTGTGGTTTATGAGGCGGTGGAAGGGAGAACGTGGATCAGTGTGAATGTGATGTGTACAAGGCTGCTGTAGACAAAGACGATCAGCAGCCCCGCACCTGAGTGCACTAACTGTATACAAGCTCCCATTCATCAGTGTGTGTATGTGTGTGTGTGTGTGTGTGTGTGTGTGTGTGTGTGTGTGTGTGTGTGTGTGTGTGTGTGTGTTGCAAATGTGCCTCTTTGTGTTGCTTGTGTTGTCTGCACGCAGAACATCTGAAAATAATGAAAGGATGTCCTGGTGTGCGTGTGTGTTGCTGTGTGTGTGTACTAGAAGAGGTCTGTATCATCTGCTGTTTTCAGTTACTGATACACTGTCAAAATTATATTTTAAATAAAAAATAAAAAATAAATCTGGAAAAAAAACTGACCTGATGTATTTGCAAAACATGTTTTCAGTACTTCTGATTTTTATGAGCCTTTTCAGAGCTGGAGAAGCTCATAAAAATGCCACTATAGAGCCATCTAAGAACAGTCATGGAGAAACCTTTCATTTGCTTTGTCTGCCAGGGTGCGCCTGCTGCGGAACTGAACTGTGCCTATTTTTACAGTGAAAGGTAAAATCAGATATCAGCTCTGCACTCAGCAGTGTGCACAGACTTACTGAGCAAAACGTTAGGGCACTGTCCACTCCTGCAGTTTTTCAAATGCTGTAAAATATCACATGATCTGTGGAAGAGTTAAGTTAGATTTTGCTTTTAGTGCAAGAAAATGCAACTCATCCTCGTGGAAACAGAAGTGTCCGTACTCACAGCCGAGGGAGGAGGGAGAGCGCTGCGCAACAGCACCAGAGCTACAAACCTTGAGGATCATTATCAGACAATATATAGAAAACCTTTATGAGGAGTGCAGGATGTAGCTGGGTGGGAGGAAGGGGCTGGGGGGGGGGGCCCCCGCAACATAATGAATCCCTACAGGAGACACGGGGCCCTGCTGGGCTGCTGTAATGAAGCTCTGCCCTGCCATTGCTCCCTGACCCACTGGCATTAAGGAAAAATGGAAACCATTACCTTCAGCCTCCACCTCAGTGGCCTGTGTGTGTGTGTGTGTGTGTGTGTGTGTGTGTGTGTGTGTGTGTGTGTGTGTGTGTGTGTGTGTGTGAGCAGGAATGGGGTTGAGGTAGAGACGAGACACAGCAGGGGGGGGCACAGCAGACAGGACTCCTACTGTACATGAAGAATATGTCTGTCACCACCATGACGCGCTGCAGAGGAGCGCAGCTGTTTGTGAGAGTGTGCCATGTGAGGTGAAGCCATATAGACCTGAGAGGGAGGTATCTTAACTGCCATCTAAACAACTTTACCGTTGACGTACTTTATATCTCACACACACAAACACACACAAACACACACACACACACACACACACACACACACACACACACACACACACACACTGCAGGATGAGGTTTTAAAGGAGATTGGATGCCCAGACTGCCCAGGGATCTTAACTGTGTGTGTGTGTGTGTGTGTGTGTGTGTGTGTGTGTGTGTGTGTGTGTGTGTGTGTGTGTGTGTGTGTGTCTCAGTGTTCCCCACTAAGCTCATCCTTGGTTGAATGCATCTTATTAGGAGTAGTGTCTTTGTTTGTTGTGGATTTCCAACAGAGTAAACAGACCATGCTTCTCAGTGTGTGTGTGTGTGTGGGTGTGTGGGTTTGTTGTGTATTTGTTGTTTGTGTGTGTGTTTGTGTATGTGATTCCAGCTCCAGTCCGTTTTATCACACTTCTCAGCTGCATCTCTCAGCCATTGTTCAGAAGTGTAGAAATCCACTGCGCCCCAAGGGAACGAGAACAAAAGGTTTTTTGTCTTAATTCTCGACAGACGATATTTTGCGAGCCGCCCTCCGTCTGAAGGGATGTGTCGGTTGAAGCTGCTGTCGGTTGAAGCTGCTGCGTCCTCCACTGTCGGCTGGTCTCTCAAATTGGAGTGCAACTGGCTGGATATGATTTGATCAGCAGATCTCTGAGATCAAGTTCATTACAAGAGATGGAGCAGCAGCGCAGCCGGCCACAGATCAACCTTGAAGATAAGACGGGCTTCTTTCCCTCTGGCACTGCTTCTCCTCTCCTTATCTGCTCCTTCCTCCTCTCCTCTCCTCTCCTCTCCTCTTACTGATTTACCAGTTGAATGAACAAATAGGAGGATGACCAGTTGGTTAACAGGTGACTAGTAATAACCAAATTACCCAATAATTAATAATAATAACCAATCATTTTATTTTGAACTATCACACCTCACTACAGACAAAACATTTCTCTCAGAGGGAGAGAGAGACAGAGGAGGATGGAGAGACAGAGGGAGATGCGTCTGTGTTGTGATCGGCCCTCTGTGGTTGTACTGTCTCTCCACTGTCTCTCTCTCCTGCGGCTCCGTCCACACACTCACTCTTTACATGTCGGTATCTTTATCATCGTCTAAACACTGAGGCAGCAGCTGTGGACTGACTTCACAAGTTTAACAAAGTTTAACAAAAAACTTAAAGCTCAGGAGTTAAAATCCACAGAAATCCAAACTGCTTGAAGACGAGCTGACGGGCAGGGTGGGCTCAGGACCACAGCTCCCAGTAAGTCCAGCACAAACACCAGTCAAGTCTTACAGCATAAGGCAGAAGAACACAGGAAGCCAGTAGTGTAAATAACAATTACGTCATTACAAAATGATATAAATATGATGTATGTTGTAGTTCATACACTGATGTTTATTAAACCTGTTTGCTGCATGACTCTGGAGTGTGAGCTGGGCTGTTTGTGATGGTGGGAAGTCTCCAGATGGGTTTGGAGATCCAGTCTGAGTCAAACATCCCGCGCTGATTCTGCATTAAAGCTATTGTTTAAAGAAAAACCTGGAACACTTCTACTTCACAGCTTAATACGTCCTCAGTGATCATGGAGAGTGAAACAACTGCAGCTGATTCTGCTTCATAAACTCGTCTCGTAAAACTCTTTACCCTTTCATCTCTTACATCTTTAATGAGCATCCCTGTTCCTTCCTCTGCCAACTATGAGTGTGACACACAGGTGGACACACACACATACAAATACACCCACACACACACACACACACACACACACACTCTTAACGACATCTTTTGAAGTGCTGCCCGTGCAGACGGAGCAATGAGGGACTTCAGCAGCTCCTCTCCACCTTGTCCTGCGTCTCCTCATTGGACTTCAGACGTTTCTCTCTCAAAGTAAGTTTCAGCTCTTTAATCGCTCACATCTTTTCTTTAATCTAAGGAGCCAATCAGAAATCTACCTTCAGCCTCTCAATGCTAATAAATGGCGTCTGTCTCTCCTTCAATCGATCACACGCTCTCAGATCTGTAAATGAAGGCTGAGGTAACGAGGATGACCAGAGAGGTAATCAAGAAGACCACCGAGACACCGGGGAGAGGAGCACTAATGTGGGGAAAGCATTTCCTTGGTTACAGCAGCCTTCATGAGAGCAGTCACACACACACACACACACACACACACACACACACACACACACTGGCTGCATGACATTTGGTCCTTCTTGGAAACAGATTCTTGGTAACAACAATCTGCCTCACTACCCTTTATTTGATGCTTCGTCGTCTGTCTTTCTTTCTCTCTGTCACACAGACACAACACACACACAGGGTGTCAGCGGTCAGGGTCAAAGGGCGACCTCTGTTCACTCAGGCGTGACTCTGGGGCTTAATCATACATACTTATTGTTTCACCCCACTGAGCATCGATCATGGCAGAAGTGACAGCCTGAGAGACATGAGAGGAAGTCTCCGGGGATAATGGAAAGTAAAAGTGAGAATAAATGATTGTATGTTACAATTATTATTATTATTATTATTTATGGGCCACAGAGCTGAAGTTTGATGCTGCGTTGTTATGAAGTGGATCCAGTTTAATTGCAAAATAACGTCCTGTGATTGGTCGCACCCTCCGGTTTTCTCAGTTCGAACACTTCCCCTGACAAACACACGCAGACACGTTGATTGTCCTTCAATCACAGCTGTCACAACACACTGATGGGTGGAGTGGACTCACTGTGAGAACACGGGGGAGTGTGATGGCTGGGTAATCATGACAGCGAAGCACCAGGTGTCCTCGTTGCAAGAAAAACTTTTCAGAGTAAAATGAAAGTGGATCAAATGAGTTTAAGAGCTGCTGAGAGCTGAGCAGGTGTGTGTTTGTTTGTGCATGTCTGTGTTTCTGTGTTTCCACTGGACATGAATAAAAACCTAGGGAAGGATTTCTGTGGTTCACACCTCCTCTTGTCCCGAACAGCCCGCTGAGCAATTTATCAAGAGGAGGAGAGGAACTCATCATCATCACCCTGGGATCTGAGGTCACAGAGGTGAACTGGGGGGGGGGTGGGTGGAAGCCAGTGGGTGTCACACTGAGGATCAAACACACCAGCCTGGCTGCAGAACATCATGTTCAGCCCTCCACCTTCAACTCTCAGTATGTCGCGGCTGAATCCTGCTTCAAGCCTGGGTTTGCTTTCAATTGGCCAAAATTGTAGAGCAGTTGGTTTTTCTACCTTTGTGGTTGAGAGCACATTTCCACTGGTGGCTGCTGGTGCTGGCCACTCAACTGACACGGTGACGTACTCGCTCACTTGTGAGCGACTATTAAGTGTTATCAACACAGAACGGTGAAGCGAGCAGGGCAGCATGAATAGAGCTGTTATCTTCCTGCAGGAGCTGGTACAGTATGTATGGACACACACTGCACAGTCAAGTGTCTCTGTTTGGTTTTCTGCAAGTTACATAGAGACACTCATCACGATGAAAATGAAAATATGAAAATGTGGCAATAAATGATATGTTTAAAGTTGTGATACAAAGGTGCATTTGAATGCATGTATCTAGGATCTAGTATCTAGGATCTTGTAAACACAAGGTTATCTACACTCAGACGGTCTCTCGACTTTCTTGGTACAATGGAAGAACTGACAACCCAAATCACATGTATTCCTCTTTTAAACACTCTGCAGCTGCCGTCGACCAAAGGGAGGGGCAAGGACACTCGGTTGTCACGCTGCCTGTGGGAGGATGAAGAGGCAGGAGACAAAGCCAGGTGTAAAACTGACTGGTCATGCTTTAATAACAAGGCGTAGTCCTTGCTTTCACGGCCTGAAATCAGCACTCAGCTCCTCGCTGTCTACAAACATTCCCTCATCCCTAAAGCAGCTCATCGCACGTCTGGAAAAACCCAAGACAAAAAGAAAGAACGATGCTGGGTGTCTATTATTACAGGCCCTTGTGAAGCTCTAACCCCCCTACACCCCCAACCCCCAACCCCCAACACACACACACACACACACGATGATGCCCAACTCACATAAACAGGGTGATAGGTTCCCTAGAGTGAAATTATCATGATAACTGGGGCGTTCATCACACAGCTCAAAGACTGGCTAACATCTTCACTGGCCACTCTGTTAACAGCTTTATCACTAAGCAACAGCAGAAGGACCGTGACACACACACACACACACACACGCACACACACACTATCCCTTTAAATATAATGGTGCTGTGTCTAATTTGGAGAGTGTTTGACAGACACCATTTTAATTACCAAGAGCCTGGGTGAGGACTTAAGCTGACAGAAGCATATAGGGCCTCTATCATGTCAGGGAGAAAGACTCAGTCACAAGAACATCTATAGAGAGTGAGATGGGGGTGTTGCTATTATCCTCCCATTAAATCCAACAGCTATGAATAACCAGCTAATACAGTTAGTGTTTAGGTCACAAAGAAATACACAAAATACAAAGAATTCACTGCAAGATAGTGAAAACCAAGGCAGACCTTCTCCCCTTCCTCAGCATAACGCTACAGCACTCTGGGAGTACTGAGTAGCATGTAATGAGAATAACCATGCAGCTTTAGTCATGAAATGCCTAATTAGCCATTAGCATGCACTAAAAAGCAGCTATGAGACCATCTCTGTCTCTTCCCACAATCCCCCACTGAGCTGATACAATACAGCACAGACTCCGAGGATGCTCACTGTGGGGAGAGCAGTCAGCCTATCAGATGTCTGCTTCCACACTTCAGGTCCCAGCAATGAGACCGTGATAAGCTTTCTCTTTCATAGCGCCGGTCCAGCACGCCCACACAAACTGCGGCCTCCTGTTCCTCTAATTTTGTGGGTTAATTAAAATGAAGCTGTCTGCTGTTTAAAAGAATTCAGCCATATGTAGTTCAGATTGTTCTCATTATGCTCAGCACTTTGTATTCAGAAGACTGGGCTTCAACTAAACATACACAGATATATAATATATATACATGCACACAAAGTCACACTCGAGTGCCGGTGCTCATGCTCTATTGTAATGTAGATTGCATTCCCTGTCATTAGCAATTTTCTCCTCGCTGTGTTTTGGGATAATTAAGCGGCTCAATTTGGTGCCCATCTTGGCTAATGAGAGGTGATGTGCTGAGACTGTGCAAGTGCAGAAAAGAATCCGTATAATTAGAAAAGACAACACAAAATCTGCCAGTGAGTCAAAATAATACCGCTAACCCAAAAGAGGGGTTCTCATTTCTTAAAATTCCCACATGCACAGGGAGTCGGAGGTCAGGCCGAGCTGCAGGACGGCAGCTCGGCGCCGGGAGGGAGTCTCTCTCAAGGACAGTGCAGCAGTGAGGATGATGGTGGAACTGAATGTGAACCATCTGGTTGTGGGACAAGCACATCTCTCTGCTCACTGTTCCACCTTTCTGCCCTCCAACATTTCAACTGGTGTGTGTAGGTTTACACTGAATACATTTGCATTCATTAGCATTGACATTTGCGATTCTGGCTCATTGACGTGGCGTTTGGCCTGTACTGGGTGTGTGATTAGTTTATTGATGTCTGAGTTTGGAAACCACTGAGTGTGTGTTTAGTGTGTAATGACGGTGTAATTTTGCGGCAGCAGAAGCAGCAGAGGTGCTGCAGGACTGATGCATCAGAGGTGAAAGACCCTTTCAGCACCGTCATTGATTGAACAGCATAAACAAACTGAATATGCAGACCTGCACTCAGAGATCTGGACAGCAGAGCGTGATGAATGTCTGAACTAAATATCATCATAAAACCATCTGTAATGCCGGTCACTGCGGACGACCGGCCAATAATTGTCTGGATGGATTCTTCTGTGTGAATTAAACCGGCTGAGCTCAGTCAGACTTCACAGTGTGACATGCATCCTTCATAGTATTTAACGTTAACACATTAATGTGTTCGGGATTCTCCAGAGTCATACCGCCTGGAGCAGTGGTTCCCGACCCGTGGGCCGGATCACTGTGATAAGCCAATGATAAGAACTTTTATGTTGTCGCCACCGGATCACATCCTTTACTTGTTTTGCTTTCCCACTTTGATTGAGCACAAAAAGATTACATCCATGGCAAAGACTGGAGTATTAAAATGGATAGCTGGTGAGCAACAGGAAGAGTTAAGACAGATGGTGAATCTCTCTCTCTCTCTCTCCTTTCAAACAAAAAATAAAATTGAGTTTCCTCTGTTTGCAGTTCAGTCCTGAAGGCTTGATCATTATCACTGAAATAAAAAGTGCTCTGAGAACACATTATTTGGCCTGCACAGTCCTATGGGATCAGATGTGACCTGCAACATTTTCGAGATTTTCAAGTGTGTCATGAGCTGGAAAAGGCTGGAAAGCGCTGCCTCAAAACGTCCGAGCGTACTGAGCTGAGACGGAGAGCGTTTCTTTTTTTCTTTTTATTTGTAAGTGGGAGAAAGTGATGTTTGTTGTTTCAAAAGTTGCACAGTCTCCCTTTAAAAGCTGTGGATGCATTAGTGCACCAATCTGTGCCTGCTCTGTCTCGTGCCTGACCGTGGGCCTCATGAGTCTCTCTACACACTCACACACACACACACACACACGCACACACACACACACACACGCCCACACTACAGAGGATTAAAGGACAAATAGTAATACTCAATGCAAATGTTGGTCTGTTGGATCAGGCCTTTTCCAGGTGGATACTGTTCAGTCTGAGCCCAGGTTTATGCAGAAAGTCTGTGCAGGCCTCCAACTCCCACATCCCCCTAATGTCCAGCCATATAACGTCACCCAAAATGCACAACCACGATTCCCACATTACACTCCCTCACTAAGTAAATATGACCAGTGTGTCCAGTGCAAGCCAAAGCATGTCTGTGTGCTTTCATCACCCACATCACTGCCCATGCACATCTCATGCCCAGCCTGTTCCCGCCCAATGTACCATCTGCCTTGGCAGTCGACGGCACCGGACCAGGCCAGACCATTGCTCCAGATGCACTTCAATCCAGCTGCAGCCTGTTGGCTATGTCACAGCATGACGGCACACCCCTGGATTAATGACCCCCCCCCCCACCCTTCTCTGCCTGCTACTCGGGCTGCTGTTCCACTATCTGTATGGCGCCTGCCAAGCCCATTATCCATGCACGGTTTAAGTCAAAATGCCACACGCTCACTAACTGATTGATGGGGTCTTAAACAGCGGGGAGCCATTTAAACAAGGAGTGGGGGTTTGTGTGTGTTTGCATGTGTGTGTGACAGTTTTCTTGCAGCCTATGTTCCCGCTGCCATCTCATCTTTCCCCGCCGTCTGTATGGATTTAGGTGGCTGGCCTGTGGGCCAGGCTCCATCGATTACAAACAGCCAGCCAATCAGGCTGACAGACAGCTTGGTTGAGGGCGCACCTTGGCTTTTAATAGTCCTGTCCACGATGCACATGTTCATGTGGAAAGCAGAGAGCAGATAGTAAAACACTGCAACAAACACACACTGACACCCAGTCGGCAGCCACTGTAACCTTGTGTATCTGGTATAATGAGACAGACAAAGACGTAGACACAGACAACCTCCAGCACCAAAACAATGCCTCTTTATATTTAAGCTTCCTTGTGCTTCTCCCTTGTCCTGAGTGTGTCTCTGCTCTACCGGTGGGCTGAGCATCAGTAAAGAAAAAATACTCAGAGTGGAAATGCAAATGACCTTGTCTCATCTGAAAGCAAACACTGGGAAATTAAATTAAAGCTCCCTGTGACTTGGGGAGTGCTTTCTCCTCAGTGCTGTTAGCTATATGTGTGTGTGTGTGTGTGTGTGTGTGTGTGTGTGTGTGTGTGTGTGTGTGTAGGTAGTTGGGCTGTGAAAGACTTTTCTTTAAATCTTGTTAAGACCTATTTCACTTCTGTAATTCTTAAAACTTGTGCAAGTGATAATCGAATTTGGTCGAACAAAATTTTATTTCCAAAAAAATGTGTGTGAGCTTTTGTGTTTGTGTGTCCAGTTTTTTTTGTTTTTGTTTTTGTTTTTGCGACTATGAGAGTTGGGTGCCATGTCGCTGTGTGTTGGTGCCGTCAGTGAAGCTACCTCTTTGTCTGGCCTGCTCCATTGTCACAACCACTAATAGGAATTCACAGCTGTTTAATAATTCACACTGAGGTGGGTGGCTACAGTAAACTGTCAACAACACAAGCTCCCACTGAAATCCCATTAACTGCCAATGAATTATTCCCATATCTGTCCCAGCCTCTCCGTACGTTCACAAACACACACGCTGAACACACATATGTGCATGTATCACTCCTCCTCACAATATTCCCAGCGGCCCGATGCTAAACAGACTGAACCTGCAGGTCTGGCGGGGCTCTGAGGCACTTTCCATTATTGGAGTGGTGAAATGGAGCCCCCTCTGACCTTTGGGGTGGGGTGCTGAGCCCAAGGACATTACGATAATGGAGGCTCAATGAGGAGTACATGCCATACTTCTCATGGTTTGTCTTTCCCAATGATTTGTTACTGGAGGAGAGGAATGGCAGTGGCAGAGGGCGGGGGGGTCATCTGAGGCTGGAGGAGAGAAATTAACGTCTGATCGTATTTGCATTGCATATATTTGAATTTGTAATGTACATATTGAACTGTTGATTTAGCTCAAAGGAAATCTTGAATAAATGAATAAAAAATGTATTTGACAATTGAAATTGAATGTTATTATCATTCAATTTAATATTTATAAATCACTTTTCTTCATTCAGATTTTCTCCTGGTGTCTCGTCACCAAGAAACTGTCCCACATTCACAGGACAGGGACAAAGCCAAAGTCTGACCATTCATTCGCCGCAGTTATAATATAATATATATAATATAAACAAAGATTTAACATGTCAGTTAGTGAGCTTTACAGACTTTGGTTACCTTTGACTTTATTTAAGTTTACTTTCCAAAAACTAGTTCAGCTGTGATTTAGTCAGGTAACACCGGACAATGCACTGGTACTGTCACTTCACCCAGACATGAAGTCTGATGAGGTTTGTCTTGAGGCTAAATCTCTACCTTCATCCTGGACAAACAGTCGCTCTAGAAAATATGAAGATATATGAACATAAACCATGAAGAGGATGAAAACTTCCACTACTACCAGTACGTCTTCTTGTGAGTCCTGCGACGTGTGGAGAGTCAGCAAGCTTTTATTTAAGTAACAGAATGATTCATTAAAAGTTAAAACAGCTAAAACTGATATTTTTTATAATAACAACAGATCAAAGAACAATGTGTAGTGATTAAACTGAAGATAATCATCTGAATCTGTAGCTCCAATCAGCTTTATGGAGTTATAATGAGCCTCTGCTCATTGTTCATCCGTCAGAAATCTACTGCGTCGGTTCACTCTCTCTTCTCTCGAAGCTTCAGTGTCGGTCGCAGCAGGAAGCTGACAACGTGCTCGCACCAATCAGCAACTCGCCTGTAGGAACACAGGGAAACATTTAGCAGCTAAAGAGCCAATCTCTTTGGCTGGAGCAGCCACAGGCCAACGCCACATCCACAAAGTGACTGAGTGATGAAGTTACTGGTCAGCCGAGTGTTGGACTTTACCGATTATTGGCTGGTGCTTTTTCAAAATGATTTGGCACAAACAGTTTCTATGACATCATCAGGGGGCGTTTACAGCAGATCCTCCACCTGTTTCAGATCCTGTATTCCCCCAGATAGTGGGCGGGGCTTTTATTTACCACAGCTGCAGAAGTTAACAGGCCTTAATTTCTAAATCCCTCTGGTTGATGTAATTGGTCATTCCAGTATTTTAGTACGATGATCCGTTTGCTCTGTTAAAGTTACTGCATTACGCGTTCATACAAACTCAAGACAGAAGCCCTCTAGTGTTTCCTTTATTCTCTGACAGGGTTTTTACTGCTGTGCTGACATGCTGCAGAGAGTGTTACATGCTGTTCAGATCTGCTAGCTCTTTATCTTAGCAGTTACCGATGACTTCTCTCTCTCCCTCCCTCGCTCCTGCTCTCTGCTTGGTGCGTCTTATGTTTAGTTATTCCTCTGCCTCCTTTAGCTATAAAGGTACATGTAATAAATGTTTATTTGCCGTAATGGAGGCGAGGCTCAGTGAATCACCTCACTATTGTTCCAATGAAGTGTTGATAATAGCCTGAATTTACTGTTAATTTTGTTAAATTAAAACAGTAAAAATGTACATTACTCGTATTTTATCCCCCTCTTGTCTATATATCCCTCTGCTGAATTATTTACCCCCCCCCCATGTGATAAAGGCTAATAACATGGTGAGTGAATAAAACAAAAATAACCAGTTATTGTAGGTCTATTTTGATACAGTCCAAATTATGGAAAGAGTTTAACATTAATATTATAATTATTATATAAAATATGTTACGACATATGTTAGCAACATATGTTTTGATTTAAGAGAAATCAGCTCTTAACAAATGAAACGGTTCTCTGGCTGGCGTGCACGTTCGGCTGCGTGTTAACAACACGCTTTCAGTCGCTCTGGGAGAGATGTAACCACGCTAATTTAGACGGGAAAATTGTGTATCACAGTTCTAAATATTAAAAAAAGTCCCACGATAGAAGATAAACAATAAAATGTCTTATATTACTCTACATCCCCTGCGCTGTGCAATATTATTTTATTTTAGGAGACGCAGCCTTTCCTCAGTGTTTCAACATGACGACATCCTGCCAGCCTTCAACAGCCTTCAACGACCAGTAGGGAGTGGCTCTTTGTTTGTCTGCCTGCATTCGGCTTGCTGTGTTACATGTGCACACAGACACACACGGTCACACGTGCACGCACAGAAAACGCTCCTGTAGCAGACAGAAGACAGTCCCTATTTGTCAGCGACTGAGATTATACCTTTCATCAGCAGCAGTGCAAAGCTGATGTGAAAGCCATATGGATTTCTGTTATCACACATGTAACCGTTCGGATGCCCCTGGTTACTCAAGTGGAAAACTGGAAATGTTTAGGGATCCCTTCATTCCCCTTTTGATCTCTTTAAGGTAGATTAAGATACTTTAAAACCCCAAACTGGCAGTACAGAACACTTTGGCGAAACCATTCTCAGTAATTGCAAATAGGGAAGGTGCTATTAAGAAGCTGCAGCTCAGCACAGAAATTAAATGCGTTTTATAACGTAAGAACCTGCTTCAGGAGCCAAGAAGTGTCACGTTAAGACTGTCCATTTACTGCAACTAACTGCTTCAATTGAGATAATGGAGCAGAGGTGGAGGGGCGAGTTAACAGCCACCATCACAACGTATAGCCTCCCTGCGAAGACGCCAAACTTCTTTTCTTAAGTCGATACTTAACATTTTCTGTCATGGAGGCTTTTAGTTTGTCCCATTTCAGTAGCTCCTCAAGGTCTTTACACAGTCCCTCCATTATTACTGTGTTTTATAGCCGGTGCGTGAGATCTTAATTGACCTTGCTAGAGCCAGGCCGGTTTGGAAAATATCATTCCACACTGTTAAAAGGATCAAGCAGAGCCGTGCGGTACGTTCTTTACATGTGCACAGAAGCTGAAAAGCAGTCTGGGGGCTTAGAGTATTTGTACGTCCTTAGATAAATGAACACGCACTGATTATACGGTGCTTGAAATGTGGTTATCCTGCCACCCAAAGCTGCCGGAGCTGTCCAGAAGCCACAGTTAAACTAACACAACCGCCGGACCTGCTGGCTCGCTGGAGGGTTTCGATGACCCGGTCACAGCATAACCTTTCCCTTTCTGTCACAGTTCACAAATCTCTCTGCGCTCCACCCCGGGGCTGTTAGGCATTTGTCACCAACGCTGCCATGTTATGAAAAAGCTCGCTTCAGAGCAAACATGTAAAGCGTGAGCCGCTGCCCGGCCTGCAACCTCCGCCCTCCGCCCCGCGTGTGGCTGCAGCACGACATTAGCAACGGTCCTTATTAGTGCTATTAGTGTGCACGGCATGTTTTTCATATCCAGGCCGGGTTAATGTGAAGTCAGATTGATGATGATGATGATGATGCTCGGCACGGAGATTTTGCATCTGATTTGCTGAGGTTGACACCGAGGGCTTCATTTCCATGATGAAAATGAATCCTTAGCGCCTCTTTGATGAGCTGTTGACAGAGGAGAAAACAACAAGTGTCTTGACTTCTACAGATGAATAATGGAAGAGTGGAAAACGAGCCGGGCCAATAAATGACTCCATCAGCACTTGTGTGTGTGTGTGTGTGTTTTTCCTTTCTTGGTTTTGTAGTTTAGCAAATTGTAACAAATCTACCAGAAGTTTCAAGGCTCCCACTTACAGCCAAAACTGTTCAGCCTAAAGCTTTCTGTCAGAGAAGACAAAGCCTCGTCTCTCATCCACACATATCCTTACGCCGCCCTCCTCAGTCTGAACGGCCTACCTTCTAGCTTTATTGCCAGAGAGCGACTCTGGCTAGATGAGATCCCCACACAGCTTAACATCTGGGCGCTTTGCTGCTGATGCCCTCATAAATAAAAGATAACTCCTGCCTACCGCGCACAGTCGCACTGGTATAAATCATGTATATGGATTTTCACTTGGCTTTCACTCTCTCTTTCTCTTACAGTCTCTCAACCCCCTTCCTTCATCCTGCCCCCTTTTCCATAATTCTTCCTCTCTTCCCCTCTCCTTCTCTTTGTCTTTACAACCCGGTGTGAAATCCACGACACAAAGGAAGATGGCAGGTAATTAGAAGCTTCATGATGGTGGGGAGAGGGAGCCACTTTGTCCCGGTCTACCTTTAATTCAAAATCATTACAGTTCACTCTGTGGCCGGGATGTCTGAGGACTGCTGTTTGCACCTCGGGTAGTTGTCGGCTGGAACATTTTTTGCCTGTCCTCCTAAAATAAAGTTTGAAACGACACAAAAACAAATGTGGACAGATGGTGTGACACATGAAACCACCAGCTTTAAGTGTATTCACCTTGAGTATTCATCAAGGTGGGAACAATGGCAAATCTAATTCTCAATTTATTGCAACAAAAAGCTGAAAACAGATTCTTCAACATACTCTACCTGTGACTGGTTTTGGATCATTTAAGCTTCTCGCCACCCACTGCTCTGCCACAGTGTGCTGGTCATATGTCAAACCGTAACTGACTGCTGGTGCAAAGAAAGGTGACGTGGACACACAAACATGTAACATACAGAGCGCCCTGTTATTAACATATTCCTCCTGTTCTTATTTTACTCTCACAGCGTCTCGTTCAGTCACGATACACCCTCTGTACGTTAGCTCCCTGCTCAGACAGAGCTAGCAGCTAGCTGGTGAATTTCCCTTAAGAGTTGCTGAAGAGCAGAACCAGAAGGAGGGTGAATATTAAAATACATGTTTATATATATTGACTTACATCCATCAGACTGCCAGAGACACAACTCCAGCTGAATGCTAATAATATTCTGTGTCTATTTGATGTGTACATGAACTGGCTTTAGCTTTTTATTAGCTAACGAGGCTTTAAAGGTGATTATACGTCGGTGTTTCTTCAGTTATTGCAGGTTTAACAAAGACAACACTGGCAAAATCCTCTTAGATATCCTCTTAAATAAGTGATGTGTTATTGATTATGAGCAGTAAAAGAAAATAGACACTACAAAATCAATTAGCAAGAATATGAAAGTTGAATTTTGGTTAGTAGTGTAAAGCTGAAGCACACCAACAAACAACGCAACAGGAGTACAATGACAAAATAAAAAATTGTTGAATTGTTTTTTAAAAAAGCATTGAACGTTTGCATTTAAAACATTGTACTAAAGGCAAATTAACACGGTGTAAAATTAGATTTCTGTTATTTGAAAAATGTGACAAATGAAAGCCAGTACTGAAGCTACACGCTGTATTGAACCCTTTCAGAAAAACAGCAGCATTTCCACAATAAAAGAAGATTTTAGGATGTAATATTTTCAGTTTCAGAGCAGCAGACGTCAGGACATATTACTTTCCCATTTCAAAAATGGATGTATAATATTCACTTACAAAGATGAGCTATTGTGAAAATGAGGTATGAGTAATGTGGCCTTGCTGATAATAACACAGCTTTATTAATGTACGGCGCTTTATTGATGCCTGAGGGGAAACTCTTTGCCATCCCAAAAGCCCCGCATCACGTTATTGTAGGAGCGGAGACATCGTATGATTGGTCACGAAGGCACAACGCACACGGACAGAGTGTGAATGACAACCAATAGGATTCAGTCAAACCAAGAGATAAAAAGGCGTTCAATGATCAATAGAGCCATGGACAACTTCCTGTCTCAGGGTCTGTTAGACAAGTGACTGTACGGCCTGGTGGCTGGTTAACTGTCCAATGATTGGCTGATGTATTTAATCCCCAAGGACAGGAAGCCAAAATCAGCTTCAAACCAAAGAAACCTAATTATGTCAAGTCTCCTCTGGCTGATGATAAAGGATAATTACTTTTTTATTCCCCTCACTAAGGCCGAATACGTTCTCTAAGATGTGGTGACGTAACCTTTAACGAACACAGTGTGATTGATGAGGCGACTCATTTCCCCCCTCCAAATGATTACCAATCACAGCCCCCCCCCTTACACATACACACAAATAATCCAACCTCCCTATCAAACGGTTACAAACAAGTTTGAAAAAGGAAAGCATCTCATTTTAGGACTTTCATTACTCACATCATCTGATACTTACATCTCCAGTGTGTGGAGACAGAATACAATTACAGAGGAAAGGGGGGGGGGGGCTCTGCTTTATCTGTCCCGGGAATGAGACGCACTCACGTCCACAATGAGCGTTTCTGACACCGGCGTCAGCCACAGACGGCGCTCCGCTATACGATATCCATCTGTCCTGGGTGGAGAGATACTCGGACAGCGGAAGCTGGTGATGAATGAGACATCGCTCCGTGTCTGATACATATTTCTCATTTCCAGAACAAACAATACAGACATCTGAAATGAATATTGCCGGCTGCAGTAGCACAGGCGACACAACTCACTTAACAGGCAGGAGGAAATAGACAATGAATTCCTTACACATTACAAATCACTGGGGTCAGGTGTTGACCCAGTTTGGATCAATGATAACTGGTTAACGTTACACACGGGGAGAAAACCTTTGGGCACCAATCACACCTGCGATCATGGGTTGTTCTGACCCAGTTTACTGTCCATGGTGGATCTTTGCAAACTCTTGCCATTTTTAAACTTACTGGGTCAAACACAATGATTTGTTTATTGATCAGTCAATCAGAACAAAATGAATCTGCAACTATTTCAATAATCGATTAATTATTTCAGTCATTTATCAAACAAAAGTGTAAAACTTTCTTTGGCTCCATTTTATCAAATATGATGATTTGCTGCTTTTCGATGTCTTACATTATAATAAGCTGAAAACCTTTGAGTCAAACATTTGACGGATGGATGATCTTGAGCTTTTAAACTGTTTTGTGATGTTTCATGCATCAGACCTTCCCTGCTGACATCAGACTGTCTGACTCCGTTCAGACTTTCAAATCTAAACTTAAAACGTGTTTTTATGCCTTAACTTTCAGTCAGCTTCCTATTCTTTTACCAACTCAGGCTCTGTATCCACCACCGGCGGGGGGGCCTCAGTCTCAATAAGCCAGTAAACTCAGTACAGTATAGTCCAGGTTGTCCTGCCGACGAGATCACTGTAAACTTTCTGAAAACCACTGCATCATTCAAACTGTTTGTTTTTCTCCCTCAAGCACATGAAGCGCCCGAGCTGTGTGCCTCTCTCTCCCTTCTCCTTCTCCTTCTCCTCCCTGTTCCTCTCTGCAGGTGCTCCTGCCTCCAGAGCTGCAGAGTCTGGACCTGCAGCTGCAAACCAGCTACTGCCCCATGATCCTGTTTAACACCTGCTGCTAAACCTGCTCAAATTTACTATAATTAATAATGATTCTTGTTATAAGCTGTTACTGTCACTATTAAAAGGAAGTCTTTACTCGCCACTGTCGGCTCGCGCTGCTCTTGGTGGGAACTGTTGGGTTTTATTATAAAGAGAAGGTGTAGACCTGCTCTGTTTGGAAAGTGCCTTGAGATAACGTGTGTTGTGAATTGGTGCTATACAAATACAACTGACTTGACCAAACAAGAAACTGATTCATCAAGAACATAATTGGCAGATTAGTTGGAGACCCATTGTCTTGGTTTTGATCGATGACCCATTGGTTTTCTACCCATGGTCACTGGATAACGCAGGGCATCTCGACCCACAACGAATCAATTTTGACCCAGTAATTTCTAATGTCAGTGAACGCTCATGAGAGCCTCAGAGAGATTACCTTCCTGACCCCCTTACATTTCAAATCTTCATTTCGGCTTAAGGAACCCTATTAACTCATACGTCCAACTTGACAGTTAAATGAATCATGAGACCCCCCCCCCCCCCGTCATCCTTACGGCTTGTGTGAATTCCTGTGAGACTACAGAGCAAGCGTACTGTACAGTACATGTCCATATCTGGTGTCTGGGCCTCAGCCCTGACACTTGACAAATGTTGTGCTTCCCTCTAAACCTGGTTACTAGCAGGTTGTCCAATGACAGCAGTTATTCGCTCTTTAATACCACCAAAATCCGATTATGTTTTTCGGGGGTGAATTCGCCAGCCGACAGAGATGGATGGAGACTATAAAATAAGGCATTGGCCGAGTAGAACATTTTTTAAAAGGTTAGGAAAGACATAAAAATAGCAGGACTCAAGGAGATCTGTGGTTAAATATCCCAGCACCCAAGGTCAGCGAAGTCAAGGTGGAGGAGATGATGCAGGGTGTCGGCGCTTCATCCTGAGGCGCCACCAATCCGGCTCGGGAGACAGAGACTCTTATATGATGGATGTAAATCTTCCTTTTTTTCAGTTTGTGGTGGTGGTCACTGTAAATTATGAGCACAGAGAGGAAAAGGGAAAGAGAAAAAGGGCAAAAAGACAGAGCGGACGAGAGGAAGACTGATACGAGGAGGGAGGTTTGTTTTCAGTAGGAAAACAAAGTCCAGCTGCCGTGTGTCCTGAGCAGTTCGATCTGTGCAGAGCAGATGACAAGGTCATTAACCAAAGACCCCTACGGTGAGTCTGGCTCCAGGTGGCTCGGTGAGCTTTGAAAACACAGCAGTAAACACAGATTCCTACCAGGGATCAATACGAGGTAATCAAAAGCTAATCGTGACCACGGACCGCAAGTTGTTAGCGCTGAGGAGCGTTGGGCAGATTCATTCATTTGCCAGTTGTTTACACCAGCGCACATTCAGCTGAGACAGTATCAGACCCTCAGCAGCACCAGTCGACTCTTTCGACCGTGTGTTTGCCAACACAGTTCACTCTCTGGGAAAAAGGTCCAATCCAATAATCACATTCCTCCTGTTGTTTTGTCTCACAGCTCGTCTCAGTTTCTGGAAGGGTCCATTCAGAGAGCGGGGGGACCTTTCTACCTTGTCCTGAAAGGCTTCAAACCAACGCCTCCACTCCTCAATGGCTGAGAACAGTCCGGCCCGGGCTTTCTCTGGGTAACACAATTATCCATGGAGCGCTCAGGCCCGTCCTCCTTCACATTCAGCCTCTGTTTGATGGCCAGCCAGCCCCATGACTTTATCCATACACAGTATCAGCCTATTGCCATGCAAAACAGCAGCTACTTCCCCCGTCCTGCACCGTCTCACATCGTACCCTAAAAAGAGGTCCCCCTCTTTAGCCCTGCTTTGTCCCACAGCTACTAATGCGTGTAATTTTTGTGCAAATGAGGAACGGGGACTGTGAGCAAACACACCTCTTTCAGTTCGAGCTATTATAGGATTTGGCCCATATGGTGGGAGGAAGATTTGTAATTGTGGCTCACTGGGGAAACAGTGGGAAAGCGGTGTGTGAGGGCTGAGGAGTTTGTGGAGCTTAGTTTAAAACAGAGAACTAGAAAGAAAAACAAGAATTCACGGTGCACAACTCAGGAAAACACTGCAACACTTTGTTTTCATGGAAAATGTCTGTCAAGAATGCAAATACCCAGAGTCCATTACTACAAAACTACAGAATAGGATCATGGTCCAATATTGTGCAGTGAATAAAAAAAGCTATCTCTCTCTCTCTCTCTCTCTCTTTATATATATATATATAGTTTTACATTTGAATCTGCCAGGAGTCTCCAAATTAAAGAAGTATTTCAGACTGTCCTTTGTTCTCATAAAACTTCCACACATGATTCAAGACGCTATTTCAGGCTCAGCAGCAAAGTGAGGGAGGAGTGGAGTACAAAGCCGGCATGCCTTCAGTGAGGGGCCGAGACAGTTTTATATGATTAAAATTGACTGGCACATGGTGCAGGCCTCCACACCCACCCATAACAGATATTGAAGACCCCCCTGGGAGGGCGGGCAGCCAGAGGCCTCCCTCAGTGAATGAGACAGGTTTGTAAAAAAGCACGAGGTTGCCGCCACAATCAATTCCCGTCCATTCAGCTCGTGCATGTGTGTGTTCGGTCCTCGTACCCGGGCACCAGTCAACAATTCCAATTCCGATAGCTCCTTAAAAACCACTCAGGCCCTCCTCGCCGCCCCTCCCACCCCCTCCTCGAGTGGCATGGAGATAAATATTTATCACATGGAAGGAGAGCGAGACGGACAGAGAGGGAGGCAGAGCAAAACAGGAAAACAGGGACAGAGAGAGAGACGGCCAGAGACACTTGTGGTTACGATGACAACAGCTTCCTACTTGGCAGAGGACAGAAACCGAGGGAAACGGAGGAGACTTAAAAACAATAAGGAACAAGCAAAGCAGTCGTGAGAGTTGGAGGGGAATGAAAATAGAAGCTTCAGCCTCAAAATGAACCCAAGGTGGCGAGCACCCATCTGGGCGGTATGCCGCTCTGGTCAACCTCCCCTCTCTGAATTCCCTGGAAGAGCGGAGAGTGTTTCTCTGTTTTGCTCACGATGTTTTTGTTCAATTTCACGACTCGCATTCCACTCACCTCCTCCTTCAAATACAAATGAGAAATTTCCATAGTTCCCTCCAAGGAGGCAATAATAACACCAAGTGCTGCGAGGAAGGAGAGAGAGAGATGCGTATATAAAAATGGTGTGCACATAGTAATACTCAAGGTTATTGTGAATGTTGAGGATTTATGGGTGAGAAATCCATTTAGGATTCAATCAGAGAGGAGGGTCCTCTGAAACACACCATGGAGGCAGCACAGGACACACTCACAGCTGCTACGAAGCAGATTTCCCCGGACGGAGCCGCAGAGTCGCCTCCGTCCTCGCTATCAGCGGGAGCACACATCGCCAAGACAGGCCAACGATCGTGACCTTTAACCCCAAAGACGCTGAGGGATTGTGTGGCTGTGACCTCCTCATGGTGAGAGGACCCGAGAATAACTCTTTATTTAATGCTGAAACATTTAGTCTCTGTATCGTTCAGTCGACTGCCACAAAATGAATCAACACTTTTAATAATCGACCAATTGTGTTCAGTCATTGATCAAGCAAATGTGCTAAAAAAGGTTGTGATTTGCTTCCTTTTCACATCATTTCCTCATTTTGAACAAGAAATGTATATATATATTTATTTATTAAAATATTTAATCTATTTATTTTTCTCTTTTCTAACATTTTATTTGGTCCTGCACTGATTTTACACACAAAGTTTATTCTAAATGTCACAATGAGTGGCCTACACCTCTGCCACTGAAAGCAGATGTATAATGTCCTCTTTTGCTCTAGAGATGATGTCACAGTGATGTCACAGTGAGGTCATCAGGGGACTCTCAAATTACTTATATTCTGTTAAACATTTATCAGCAAACCTGCGTGACAGACTGGAGGTGAGGGTTTCAGAAGAAGGGGGCATTTAGGAGGCAGGAAGGGTCTAATGAAAAGATTTTGAGTTGCATTATGGGAAATGTAGGATCCAGCATTTTCAGGGTTTGACTCTTACTTGGAACTAAAGGTCAAGATATCTCAGCCTCTGCTGCTAAAGTGCCTCTTTAATAGACTAAGTGATTATTCAATTAATGCAAGAAATACATAATAATCAATAATGAATAGAAAATGTCTAATATCACCATTGGGTTTGATGAATTCCTGTCATTGTGTTTTCTGTCCCTTCAGGATCTAAATGAACTTTTATGTTGATAGACACTCGTCCCTTTCTGTCTCTAATAGGAGCTTTAACGATGAAAGAGCAATCCACACAATTCGGTTCAGTTCCATCGTCCAGATCATAGCCTGAGGTTTTCTTTTACACACACCTCCTCCTCACTGTGAGCAGCCAACCCGGTCGTCTTGCAGTTGCATCCATAATTCCGTGGTGGTCGTATATAAAACCATTATCTCCTGCATTTGATCCACCTCAATCCTCTGGCAATATTATATTTCCTAATCAAGAAAGGTGCGGGGGAGTGCAGAGCCTTCCCTCCAGTCTTTTTTCCTGACTTGATTTCTTCCAGTTGCCGTCATTTTACCTCCATCCACCGCTTTGCTGCCTCTCCGTCACCTTTCCTACACATCTGTCTCACTTTCCTCTCCCCTTTGATTCTCTTTTTGTCTGTTTCCTGCTCTTTATCACTCCTCCCAACAGTCATCCATCTTTTTTGTATCTGTCTAGATCTCTTCTCTTTCACACCCACTTCCTGTGTCCCGGCCTTTCTCTTTCTTTCAGGCGCAGCGGGCCACAACAGAACAGCAGAGGATGATTTTCTAAGAAGTCATAAATCCCAGAGAAAGCAGCAGAGAGGAGGGAACACGGGTACCGGGAAAGACAGAGTGATTTGGAGAGAGGGAAAAGCAGAGCGGGAGAGAGAAAACCCTAAAGTTCAATTTGCAGTAATTCTGTTATCTGAGGCAGGCAGGGCTGGGTCACGGCTGCAGATACAACGGCTGCCCTGCAACAGCCATTTAATGTATTTACAGTCGGTATTTACCTCTCTGTGTAGTTGTTTTCATTGTTAGTGTCACCACTCTTGCATTAGTTTCACACAGATTCACCAATAACAAAGCATTGATGTGAATTCGACAGCCTCACTGTTTCCACCATATCTGACCTGTATTACCTCACCTTTATTACAAACAACAACAACAACAACATGTGCTCCACACTGAGTGTTCACCTGGTGAAACAGGGGCTTTTATTGTGAAGAAGCAGTTTGAGCTGACTGTAAACAATTTTAAAGGTTTTCATTTTTTGACTTTGGAGCAGTTTTAAATATTGCAGAGAGTAACAGACGAGCGGATCTGCAGGCTGCACAGCTCCAGCTCCTCACTGCGTCCTCCTGTTGTGCCTCCACTCCACAACACTCCTGCTCACACATCGCGCAGAGTGAAATCAGATGGCAGGATGATTATTGTGGAGCTGGTCAACATTGACTGACAAAACAGACACGGTTTGGCTGCTGCACTGTAAACACACACACACACACACACACACACACACCAGTCACTTTTTTGTTGCTGCTCAAGGTGCGTCTGCTGCTTCATAGTGTTGCTATTACCATGGTAACCACAGTAACCACAGTAACCACAGGTGTTGCCAAGTCAAACAGGACTGAAGTCTTAAGGGTTGCAACTTTTAAGGGAGTATTGCAACCACATAAAGCAGAGACACTCTGGGAGTTTCAGTCCTTAACATGAGTCAAGCACCAAAAACGCTGCAGGACACACCCACGCTCTCCTCGACGGCGTCTTTCAAACTCCGCCCTCACTTTATCTTGCAGGTTAAACGATTCTGTCGTAGGCCCAAGGTGAGACAGCACCTACTGACTTCACTAGGACATTTTCCGGAGCTTTCCACAGGCTGAGTATTATTCCTCCTGAATCACACATTTATTTTGACGTGTTAAATTGGGGTCGTTCCCCTTTCAACTCGGCAGTGCACTGCCTTTTGTCCTTATGCAGGTATCACAATGAATGAAAGCAATGATGGAGAACAGCTGTAAGTTCCATAATACACAGTTGCCCACTGTCTTCCAGCCTCTCAGCGACTGACTGCCCCTATCAGCAGCTGAAAACCTGTTTCCACCCCTCCGAACTGCCCTCCTCCTGAACACTGTCTCAGTCTGCAGTAAGCCAGGCAGCCAACACAAAGGTGTGACCTTCAATTATTCACCTCCACATTCAAATTAACCGTCTTTAGCCGGAGAGATAAAGGGTCAGAGAGAGACAGAGAGAGAAATACAAATAAATTAAGAACAAAATCAAATATAAATCAGCTTAATGTCTTAAGCTTTAATGAGCCCAGGATAAAACCACTTATATATTAACCAGCAGGTTGTAATTACAGGAGAGGCAGAGCTGTTAAGTAAACAAATTAATAATTGATGTGAGAATTTCAAAATGTATCAGTGGATGCCATATTTTGAACTTTTTCTTTTAGATGTTGTGCATCAGCCTCACACCCAGCAACTGCAACCACACACAACATCCTCACTTTGTTTTTAAAGGGGGGGTGGGGGGGTGGGGCTTAAGGGGAACCCGAGGGGGTAAAGAACAGATATCGTCCATCGGGCTCGACTGGCCTGGGCAATGTGTTGGAAAAACAGCCCACTGTGGAGCAGGGATTATTGAAATCTTCTCAGGCAGGGCTGTTTTAAATGGGAAAGGAGGTGGTGCTGATGCTGCGTGTGTGTCTGTGACGAGTATGTGTTTGAGTGTGTGTTTGAGTGTGTGTTTAAGCGTGTGTTTGAGTGTGTGTTTGAGTGTGTGTCCCCATGCGCACGAGTGACGGACAAGCATGAGCGCTGCTGTTGATGACACCTCCATGAATGAGTAAATCTGCTGCTTTCCCCTCCTCACACCACTGCTACTATAGTTTTACTAGGAAGTGGAGGGCTAACAGCTGCTGCACTTCTCCCTCAAACACACACGCACACACACACGCACGCACACAAACACACGCACGCACACAAAAACACACACACACACACACACACATGCAGTGGTGTGGGGGCTGAAGAAGCTGAAAATGAGGGTGTGCAAGCTGTGACGGTGAACATTAATGGGGACAGCAGCTGTGGAATTAATGTGGCACATCTGGGAGGACGGAGCGGAGAAGAGACAGCAGCTCCGAGAGGGAGTGATGAGGAGGCAATACAAGTAGACAGACAGGAGAGAGAGAGGGAGAGAGAGGGAGAGAGAGAGAGGGAGGATGTTTGACTTGATTTTCAATAAGCCTCTCCCATCAGTCTCACTCGATGTCTCTCTTGTATTTCAGCATCTGGCCGAAGAAATAGATTTTTAAGACCCATTTGTCCTTGAGTCACCTGTGAAAACATCTTCATCTATGACTAAGAAAAGTCAACTTCACCAACACACACACACATCGATTTCATTCATTTCACACTCCCGTCATCACCTGACCACCTCGTGGTTACACGGCACGTTAGAGGCTTTTTGCATTCAATGCCTCCAGTCTGCAGTAATGGAGGAGAAATGCAGCCTTGACCATATCAACTATGACCATGGAGAGATCTAGCAGGAGTGTGCATTGCTGCAAGAAATAGTGCGAGAGCTCATAAGAAAATTCAGAATGCGTTGACATTTTTCTCAGAGCAATTTGACTGAGAGGAGAGAGTCAATCTTTCAGCGGGAGAAGTTGTTCTGCTTGAAAATAACCACTGGATTGCTGCTGCTGCTGCTGCTGCTGCTGCTGCTGCTGGGGCCACAAATAAAGAAGTTAAGGTTTAGACATGATTATATAGGTGAAACAGACCCATAACTAGTTTCTTCTTCCTTCTACAAAAGCACAGCTTCAAGGCAAGGCCTTTCTCTACCCCCACTATTCGAGTGCTATCCTGGGAGCTCCATCAAACAGGCAGCCAGAGGGCATCCTTAAAAGTCTCCTCAGCCCCCCCCCCCCTCTGCCTCTGCTCTCCGCTGCTTGTGTCTGGGGTTTAACACCTTCATTGAGGGCCCTCTGAAAGCAAGAGCAAGCAGTCTCCACCTGCCGAGAATAGACATCTCTGCAGGGTTTTACTTGCCGTTTAAAGACACACATGCAAACACACAGACAGGCTTCAACAGCCCACTAGCTGGAAGAACAAGGGAAGAGCTGCCTGGCTGCCTGTCTGTGAGTGTGTGCGTGTGCGTGTGCGTGTGCGTGTGTGTGTGTGTTGTGTGTGTGAGGACCCACCACCATGCCTATCAGCCAGCTAAGATATCGGAGGAGCTCTGTAATGAGCCATCACGGTGGTGGAGATCCACTTCACCTTTATAGCTCAGAATATCAGCTTCAGGAGAGAGAGGCAGAGAGAACGAGGCTGTGGATTTCAGTCAAGGGAGGAAACCCATAAAAATAAACCGCCACCACTCTCTAGATACCTCCAGAACATCAGCACCACCGTGGCTGAACTAAGCCTTTTTATTGGACGCTCACACATGCTCAGTATTCACCTCAGCCCCTTCTGTGCTCATTATATATTAGATTATTAACAAGGACTGTCTGGTGTAATAACGCCTCCTGCAGCCATTGTCTACAGTGCATGGTCATGTGCTAGCGCCACAGGAGAAACCAGCTAGCCTCATGAGCGTAACAGCAACGTAGCGCTGGAACATTTAACCCGAAAACGTGCAGAGGCTGCAAATGTTCTCGCTGTGCAACATTAAGTTGATCAAAGGGCTGAATTTCCAGAACCTCAGGGTTTGTCTTTAATGTGGAGAGGAGCTCAGAGGAGGTGGAAGAGCCACTCTCATTCTCTGACACTTTCCTATTTCCTATCGAAGAGAAATATTAACACTAACTATCAACTAAACTAGGACCTATCTGCAAGGCACAACTGAGATGAAGCTTTTCTTTAATTGGTTGATTAATTGTCTGTCACACGCGGCCTGGCGACGGGTGACCACGAAGGGAAGGGGTGACGTGAGCAGTAAAACACCCTGCACACAGAGCGGAGGATCTCTCTCTCCCTCTCCCTCTCTCTCTCTCTCCCTCAGATATATTGCACCATCAATCCCCCCGCAGCGGAAGCCACAGTAGGAAGATGAATAAATTAATCTGGAATAAATGGCCTCCTGCTTGACACATAATCACAGATTAGGCCGGGTCGGCTGGGAGTGATAGGTGAGGAGGGCTGAGAGAGGATGGGAGGTGGGGGGGGGTGGGGTCACCCACATTAACCCCTGTCCAGCGCAGGAGACCCCGTGCAGCTTTAAGCGGTCACAGAGAGGAGATGGAGGGACGGAGCTCTGAGGTGATTTAAGCGGACCTGTGGGCTCGTCCCTGAGGTGTGATTTAAACTGAGGTAGGCGGCGGCTAATGATGTCACTAATGAAGGAGTTCATTACTGGGTCAGCCCTTTGGACCCAGCCGTGCTAACTCGTCGCTCTGTAATGAAGAACCATTGCTTGGTGGAACGAGTTTAAAACAAACTCTGGCTGTTGATAATAAACAATAACAAAAAAATAACAATCCAATAAAGCTCAGAGCGAAACACCGTCTCCAGATGCAGGTGTGTGCCATAGAGCTGCGCGATCACTATTAGTCAATCATTCTCTAATGTAATCTAGCCCCACCCCCCGACCCCCAACACGACATTATGTGAAGAAGAAGAAGTACCAACAGTTATTGTTTCCACTTAAAGAGCTGCTTGTAAACCTAAACAAAATAAATACACGTGACGGTCTGGGAGACCGTTGTGGGGGCTTTAGGGGGTGCTGGTGGTCCTAGTGTTAAAACCAGGCTCAGAGCCTCCTCTCCTCTGATTGGCTCACTGACCTGTTGTTACTAGAGCTCCAGAGAGAAGCCTGAGAGAGGAGATGGTTCTCAAAACCACAAATACATCTGTTTATAGATCAACGTGATCGTGATCAAAGTGTAAAATACGGGACCTTTAAATTAAACCAGTCCTCACAAATACACAGCACCACCCAAACCAAGACACAAACATCAGCTAAATCATGCATCACCAACTCTCACCGGCTCGGCATCATCACAGTCCTTCACCCGTTTGATGACCTACAGTTACAGTAGGGGTCTGAAAGTCAGAGACCAGTCTGAGTCTCTGTCATTAACATCAGCAGCACCATCAACAATATCAACAGCATCAGTACCATTATATTTATATAGTGGGGATGTATCGTTATCTAGCACCCCGTGTTTCTGTCAAATCTTGCAGTTTGTCTCGTTGGGTTTTATTTCTTTATATTTCTTTGACTCTTAAAAAATATCATGCACATCAAATCAGATCAATCATCTCCACGCTACATCACCTTCCAAACGACCAAAAGCATCCACAACATCCAGCGGCGCCCCTGTCTGATTTTCTGCTGAGCGAAACACAATTAAGGTGAACGGAGAGATTCGTCATGTTGATTTATCCCACACCTCACCTAATGAAATTTACCCACATTCCCTTTTGAGCAAATGGCTGAAGGGGGGGGGGGGGGGGGGGGGGGGGCTTAAAGACGGGACGACCCTCCTCACCCTGCGTTCCTCTGTTTAGATGAATGAATCGTACCTCTGTCCCTTTCATTTTTCTCAATTAAGTGTTTGCCATTTGGAAAGCTTCCCAGCTTCATGATCATTAAAACCTTTGCATGTCAGAGGGGGCTGAGGAGGGGGAGGAAAGGGGGGTGGGAGGCACGCTTAATTCAATTTCACAGCCGTCAGCGCTACCTGCCCTCATCGACAGACAGAGAGAATGAGAGGGAGGGATGGTTAAAAGAGAGAGAGAGATAAATAATGGCAATGAACAGACTATCCATCCGAGGGCAGCTGCCAACATAAAAAACACTTATCGACGGTGCAAATCAGAGCTACTTTGTCTGGAGATGAGTCTGAAAACCTTAATGAAAAGAAATCATAAGGCACTGACCAAAGGTCACACGTTTCTAAATAAGTATTATTTCCTGTGAGTGTCTCAAAAAGTGCCTCAAGAAATAACTTCGCTTCAAACTCAACAAGTAGATTTTGTTTTAAATGTCAAGACAATTTAAAACTCTTCACAGAGAAAAAACTGGATTTTCCACAGAGAGAAAGACGGAGAGAGAAGGGCTGAGAGACAAACCCTCATCTTCCTCATGTGAGAGTGAGGATGGAGTCTGCACAGTTTCTTTATCTTCCTCCCGATGCTGCATTGACAACTGCATAAACCCCAGACCCGGCACGCTTCAGCAGTTAACATGATATATTCATGTGTCGAAAATCAATGCTTATATAATACACTCACATTAAAATGGAACAGAACAGCACGGCCTCAGAGGAGCCCCCCCCCCCTCCCCCATCACAGGGAAATGTCATGTTCCCTAACATGTATTCAGTAAGACAGAGACGGAAACAGAGCGGAGGTCAATTCCGAGTTCTTCTGTTTATCCCGTACGAACCTCACGCTTTCCACTTCCTGTGCACTGAGGGAAAATGCTGAAGAGGTGAACCGCAGGTTGGATGATTATCATATCAAACAGAAAGTAGCGACCGAGAGAGTATATTTAAAACGTCGTGTTGTATAACTAACTCACACCTGTGCGTAAATACCAGAGTAACACCTTTATTCTTCAGCGAAGGGCTCAGAGTGAGACGAGCGTCTGAAACCGTGGCGTGTAAATCCCTACAGGTTTCATTTAGAGGGGAATGCTAATTCTTATCGACCCCGCAGTCAAGTCGGGAAATAAGTGATGGGGGTCCGTCGCCGCTGCCTTCCCAATACCATCACAATCAGAGGAGGAGGAGGAGGAGGTGGAGGAAGGGGAGAGAAACACTCCTGGCTTAATCACATTCATGGTTTCTCTGCCTCAGTGATTTGCAAACATGCGTCTTGTAAACACCCAAGGGTCCAGAATTAGAGAGTAACAACAATCTCTCTTTCTTGGCTTTAATTTAGCTGTTTTAAGGCTTTCAGGTTCAAGGTACTGGACAAACTGTTATTACAGTTCGTCCTGGGGGAGCATGAAAGTCTGCACCAGATTCCAAGGCAATCCACGAGACAGTTCATTCCCAATCAGGAACGTGAGCTCGTGCTGGCGCTGGAGAACGGACAGTATGTCTGGGGATCACCGTCTTCTGGAGACTGTGGATGAGGCATATGACTAAAAAAATAAAAATGTCATGCTCATATTGGCGTTAGAGGAATCACCAACATCAGTCAGAATCTTCCATTATCTGCACAAACTGTCATGGTAATCCATCCAGTAACCGTGGAGATACTTCAGTCTGGACCAACCACTGCGCCACCCCTGGACCAAAACCTGTGATTAAAGTTATTATTAAGTCCTTGCATCTTTTCTCAGTTGTCAACATTCAGCAGACAGACCGAGTCAACATATTTCTATATCCTCAATACATGTCCAGTAGTACATGTCCATCAGTGTTGGTGACGCTGCCTTGGGTTGAGGAGAGAGGCCCCTTGTTATGAGTGCGATGGGACTGAAAGAGCTTTGGAAGGCTACAACATAATGTGTCTGCTTCTCTTCTCACTGGGACCAACTCCAGTATCGAGCGCAGTCACCCAGCCGACATCAGCCCATTGATTTATACTTTCACTCCTCCCTCCGTTTCCCTTCCTCCCTCCATCCCCCCGCCCTCCCAGGACGACTATACGTCGTCACTGTGTTGTCTAGAACGTGGATCAACTCTTAATACACGTCACATACACACCAACACACTTGACAGTCTCCCCACCAGGTTTGATTAATTTGGCTCGTAACGCGTGTGAGCAGAGCTATCACCGGCATCCAGATGTTCCACAGCCCTTTTGTCTGCAACCCACACACACACACACACACACACTCTCTCTCTCTCTCTCATGCACACACACATGCATGCCAGGTACACACCTGCTTTCATCCCCTCCCCTTCCCTCCAGTAGTGGAGGATGTGATGCAGTGTGCGGCGTGCTGCTGTTTTGATTATTTCTTCTTTGCCTCTCTCAGCTCTCTGTGAGCCGGGACTATCTGCTCCGCATCAGAAGAAACAAGTGTGTTTTCACGGAGGCTTGCAGAGATTGCATCAATGACTTAAGGGCGGTTATCAAAGGGAAAGAGCTGTTGTGTACATACAACGCACGAACACACTGGAGCACAAAAGCACACACCTTCTCCTTCAGTGTAATCGCCACCAGTCGCCGCACACTCACCCAGCGCAGAGTGAGACGTCTGGAGGAGCAGGAGCGCACTCTCGCCCTCAGTGTGGCCAACCTCAGTGAGCTCATCACAGAGCTAACCTGCCTCCTCTCATACCACCTCCCAGCTTTTTACCACCCTCTAAACTGCAGGGGGGTCTGGACCCTGCAGCGGGGCGGAAAGAGAATAAGAAACAGAGGACAGAGGACAGAGAGGGAGTGATAGATGGGAGCCATTGAGGATGCAGATCAGAGCTGCGATAGCCACTTTATGGATGGAGAGCAGCAGGAAAGTTACGCAGCAGTGGATCCATTTCAGTGATAGTCCTTCAGTCATACTGGCTGCTGCTGCACCTACATCATTTCAAACTGAACACAACAACAACTGACCACTTCCTGTTCACCACCTGCGATTCGGAGATTTCTTTCTCAGTCGACCAGAAAATGTTGCAGCGTTTCTATATTTTAAACTGCTGTTCAAAACTGCAGCAGGAAGCGTTATATGAAAATATTGGTTGATTTAATTTGTTATTTGTATTTTCAACTGATTATAATAGAAACAAATTAGACTCGCACACAAACAAATTAGGTCTTCACCAGGAAATAAACCCCCGCCTCCTGGCCCAGGACCCAGTTAGGACCAGCTCCAAATTACAGTCTGTGTATGGAGTTGGGAAGGATCTTGTTTTACTGCCACAGACGTTGGATCATGTGGCAACGTTATCACAAGAAGAAATGTTTTGACAATTACTTTTTGGAATGTGATTCACAGATATTATCTCGTTAGGAGATTTTCATCTTCTGTTTATGGTCCAGCTGGCAACAGGTTTCAGTGTCGCAGCAGGAAGTGACAGGACGTAAAATTATTTCTACAAATTAGCAAACAAACAGATTATTTTTGGAATTATTTTCTATGACCTCAGATCAGGTCTCACTTATAAATAATAATAATAATGCATAAATAATAATTTATGCATTTTAATTTAGGGCCTTGAAGCATTTCTTTTCTTGTCACTTGGCGATATATAAAGTGTCCAATCTTGGGATTTGAGTTTCGGTGGCAGACCGACCCCTGTTGTGATTTTTATTAAACACACAGTCTGTAACTTCTGCCGCTTCTGTCTCTCAATCAAGACAATAAAAACATTAGACAGCGTTTGACGTCATGAAGGATTCCTTCAGTGTCAATCATTCAGGAAGTCTCTACCAGCAGCCGATTTATTCACAGACGTCTCCTCCTCTCCATAACCATCAGACTGGGCGATTAAAACTGGTAGAAACACAGAAAAAAGCAGTTCCACATGGACACAGCGGACAGCAGGACGTCTCAGAGGGACATTTACTCAGCTTTTTTCTCTGATAACTTAAGACCCAGATGTCAAACGACTAAAATCTTTCATCCAGTTAAAAATACATCGTTGAAAACAGCCAAGGTGTATCTTCAAAATGTGGCTTAAAACAGGCGACAACAACGCCGATGCACGCCCCAGGGGAAGTAACAGAGAGTTACCTTGATTAAAATCAAGGATAGGTTTGAAAATTGATGGAAACATTTGGGATATTGAAAGTATAAAAAAGATAGATATGATATGAAATTTTGGAAAAGTTACATATTACAATGTTTACTTTTGTCCAAATGTAGAAAAATATCTAAAATTTGAACAAGAGATTTGTGAACAAAGTCAAAGTTGTTCCATAACAAAATCAAATGCATGGAAACAGCACAGTACTAACACATGCAAGCATTGGTCTGATATAGAAACATACACACACATGCACAAACAAACAGATGCTAGTTCACCCTCACACACACACACACACACACACACACACACACACAAACCCTCTGGGTGTTTGGATTTCTGAAGCACACGTCCCTGTTTTTAGCAGTTGGGGTTAATACGTCTCTGTATCTCAATAAGCAGCTTCAGTCTGTTCTCTGACGATCCGAGGAAAACACACATGATTAACATACCATAGTGTGTGTGTGTGTGTGTGTGTGTGTGTGTGTGTGTGTGTGTGTGTGTGTGTTTCTTAACCACAGATAAACACCGGGGCACAGACCCTCGCTATCTGTTGAACGCACTGAGGTTAATCAGTGTGTTTGTTAGGAAGCAGTCGTACGAAGCTGATGACTTGACAGTAACATCTTGCTGCTTTATGAGCTTTATTGTTCCATGTGTATTTGCATTCTGAAGCCGCTGAAGCTTCCAGAGACTCTGCAGCTTTTAGATCCACGACAGAAATTATTAAGAATCCCTGAATACACACTGTTGTTTATGTCTGGGATGATTTAGAGACAAACTTGACGACAAACGTAGCGACACACATTTTCTCACATGTACAAACACACAGTGAAGCCAACGATGGTGTGTGTGTGTGTGTGTGTGTGTGTGTGTGTGTGTGTGTGTGTGTGTGTGTGTGTGTGTGTGTGAAGCAGAGCTTTAACACGAGTTACTTTATGCGACGTGTGAAGAGACTCATGCTAAACCACAGTCACGCCGCCATCTGTCCTCCAGTTGGTGCTGGGTCATGGTGAATCTGAATCAGAGCAGATCTCAGTCGTGGTTATGGATTAGTTTTAAGTGGTTGGTGAATGGTTAAAAAATAATAATAATAATAGAAAAATAAAGTGAATAAATTTACTTATTTAAAAGGACATGCACACTGCTGCAGTTTCAGGGTGTCAGATTATTACTCAGCTGCATCAACTAGGCCGACACCGCTCATCAGATGCCACATCAACACGTATCAACACCCAGAGCTCGTGACATGTTTGTCACTTCTGTCACTGGAATCAGCTTTTTTTCCAGGACATTTGAAGTGATATACAACAGTCTTTATACGACAGAGAATATATTAAAGGGGCTGTTTGTACGTTTTCTCAGCCGCCAAACGTGGTTTCCTGTCGGGAGCGGGTGGTGGTGGTGGTGAGCGTCGCTTTACGAGAGCTTCAGGTTATTATACGTCTTCAGAGCAGATTGGAGGCTGCAGCGAGTCGCTATCGGAAAGCACAGGCGACGTCACATGACTCGCAGTGACGCATCTCCACGGCTTGGATTGACACGACACTTTCCCGTTTGAATCATGAAAAGACAGAGAAACTGCGAGAAACTGTTTGTCTAACGAAAGCTACAGATTGTGCTTCATAAAAACTTGATTAAACATTTAAGAGCGTGAAGTTCACTTTCAGATTCTGGATGAATCTGGCAACTGCAGCTCGGACTCAGACGTCGAACTGGCAAATCCAGGATAATGGCGGTTGTGGCTCCTGTGTATTGTAGAATGTTCCAAGCCAAACGGATGGAAAAAAACATGAAATCTCAGAGACTCCTCCTGAACCTTTGTAATGTTAAATTATCCAGGAGACCGTCGTGTTCCTACAGTCTGATTGAGGGTATCGTTAAAAGAAAACGTTGAAGTTTGGGAATTTACAGTGGGGAAAAAAAGAAAACCCTCCAAAACCAGCAGCTCCTCCAGTTTCTGTTTGCCAGTGAAGGTGTGATGTTGTCAACATGTGAAGAAATGTGAAAACACGAGACGGCAGAAATAAATTTGGGTTAAAAAAATAAACGTAATAGTGACATTTCAAGCCTCCATTTTTGATTTGAACTCTTTTCCCTTGTCTTGTTAGTGAAAACAAATCCACCTGTATTGTCTGTGTGCTTGTGTGTGTGTGTGTGTGTGTGTGTGTGGAGAGAGCTCTGTAATTGGCACATAGTAAACGGGGTGTTTCTGAAGCCAACTGTAGGCCATGCTGAGTTGAGGGAAAAATAGGGCCATCATTATAGAGATGATAACTGAACATAGACAGTTAACGCGTGTGTGTGTGAGTTTGTGTGTGTGTATATGTGTGTGAGGGAGGGAGAGGGAGAGGGAGAGAGAGAGAGAGAGAGAGAGAGAGAGAGAGAGAGAGAGAGAGAGAGATTATACTAACAGACTGTGTGTTTTTGCTGGATGGATTGTGTGCAGCCAACGCTAGGGGCCAAACAAAGGAAAGTTGTTTATCCATCTTTGCTTTATGGACACTTCACTACTGCACAATGAGGCCACAATGGAAAGACACACACACACACACACACACACACACACACACACAGAGAGAACACGGATACAGTTGTTATGTGGTTCATAGCCTTGGCACTGTTTGACAGGGAGTGTGTGTGACTCACTTACACTGTACATGACAGAGGGGATCGGCGTCATCGGCATCACCGTGTGGGGGTAGGACACGTGTGTGTGTGTGTGTGTGTGTGTGTGTATATGAGTGTACATAAAGAGCGACAGGTTTTACATGAAGTGGATGTGACACGTAGCCATGGGTGAGTGTGTCGTGTTGTGTGTGTGTGAGGCTGTGGGGGGCTGAGCGCAGGTGACAGTGTTTCCTGTGTGTGTTCATTCAAATGAAAACGTAGATGCTGTAAATTTTATTTACCTGAACAACAGAGAACCTGAACATTTAACTGTGACAAGCACAAAAGCCTTTATTCCTAATTCCCCGTTTTACATTTCATCATGTTTCAGTATCACATTTCTCTTTTCTTATCTGCTGCTGTTCTAATTTATGGCTGATTCTGTTTGCAGCGCTTTTACACAACCGAGTCATTACATATTCATTACTCTGCCACTCCGAGTTCCTCTGTTTAACATAAATACTGTTCTTTTCTTTTCTCACATATTAATTCCTGCCATTTCAATTTTGTTTTTAAGTTTCTGCAGGGACACTTTCACAGCTGTGCCTCAGTCCATGTGGACGAAGGACATAAACAAGCTTTAGTTCTGGTGTGTGTTCACAGCAGCTTTTTTTACAAACACTGCTGGAGCTGCATGAAGCTCCGCAGACTGACGGTTAATTCATTTATACTCTGGTGCGTCATCCTGCGTGATCAGAGCCACATGGAGCCACATGCTGAAGATCTAATTCTGGTGAGTGACAGCAGCTCGTGCAGCACTTCTCTGCACCGAACGTGTCAGTTTGTCTTTTGTAATGAGTTCACGGAGAAATAAGTGATGAGCATTGTTGCGGTCACAGGTTATCTGTTATCATTCTGATTGGTTGGCAAACTTGAAGATTAGCCTGTCTGAGGGCGGGGAGGAGGGAGGAGGAGCGAGGTGAGTGATGCGCTGCTGCTTTGTTGAGACCGTGATGGACAATGAGTGATAACCTTCATCCCTGAAGTGCTCTGGTTTGGTTTTTGTCTCTGTGTGGTTGGTAACCTTCCCACCATCACGGTGAGCGACGCCCGGTCGAGTGAGTGATGCCGCGGGGAGCTGGAGCTAACAGCAAATCATTTCTCCAGTTGTGTGAAACCAAGATGAGAAATTGTTTTGTCGCACTCGGTGAATAGTGAACGGCTCCTTCGGTCACTGCTTTCTCTCATGTGCTGGAACTTTTTAAGGACCGATCGGTTTCCAGCAGAACAACACATCGACATGCACTGAGATTTAGATTCTGTTGAAAGATTAAACTCACTTTTCCACATCAAGGACCTAAACTGACACAAATTAGACCACAGGCCCCCACCTGAGAGGATTTTTGCTTTTGATGTTTTATCACAGAAAGTGTTTGAAACCCACGAACCAGAATAATCACACATTCTGTCACTGTGTTACTGATGGAATTACAGTGAAAATAAATGATTCACCTTTTTGCTGGGGACACCCAGGAACCCCCTCAAGGACCCCTGGGGGTCCCCGGACCCCACACACAACATAAAGGTACATTTCATCACCTGGAGTGAAGAAATGTTCTTTTACAGGTAAAGACAAGCAGGTACAACAGTATACCAGAGGGTACAGTGACGCACCCTGCTGGGGTACAGGTGGAGCGACGAAGCTGTACTTTTATTCTTCAGTGTGTACTACCAGTGCCGCCACAGCATTAACAGTAAAGACTGAAACTAACTGACAACGCACCCGACTTCATTTACCACAGCAGACAGGTTAGGTGTGAAAGCACCATGAAAGCAAAAACACAATCCTCCCCTTTTCCTGGTTAACAGTGCCGACGGATGTAGTGACGTGGACGTGGTCGTTTTATTCAGAAGCTGCCTTTTCTTGTCCATTTGAGACGTGTTTGTCATATTTGAATACGGGCAGTGTGTGTGTGTGTGTGTGTGTGTGTGTGTGTGTGTGTGTGTGTGTGTGTGTGTGTGTGTGTGTGTGTGTGTGTGTGTGTGTGTGTGTGTGAACATCAGAGAGAGAGAGAGGATGCAGTTACACAACCCGACACACACACAGATGAAGTCTTCCTGCCTCATTACCTCTTTTAGGATGCATCTGAAAAGCACAGCAACTACACACACACACACACACACACACACACTCTATCACACACACAGAGAACCCACAAACCACACATCACGTCCTATTATTTACACTGAACCACAGCCTGACACTTAATGGAGACCCTCACAGGCAGGAAAGACACTCAGTGAGAGATCGACTACCTGAGAACAGTCACACATGTCACACGTGCATGTGTGAGAAAATAAATCGAATGAAGCCGAGTGAAGCTTCAAAGTACAATAAACAAAACTAAAGCTTTCTGATCAATAAGCGGGAGCGGAGCTGCGTGCAGAGAGCGAGCTGACAGGCGGTGAGAGGGTGTAAGTTGATTATCTGTGAGCTCGGGGATTATCCCTCGTCATTCTTCCTCTGTGGTGAACCCTCATCACCTGGAGAAGACGCGACCCAACACACAGAGCTCACCTGCACAAACTGCTATCAAGGATTCATCATCTGAGGTGAACAACTATTTCTGTCCTCTTGTGTCTCTCCGTCCTCTCTTCCATGTCTCAATTTCTTTGTTGTTCTCTATTTTGTTTCCACCCATCCCTCCATCTCTCCCTCCTCGGGCTGGTAGGGGCAGCAGGGAGGTTCAGGTTTCAGATTGCTGCCATGACAGTGACATCAAGGCTGTGCCAAGCGAACAGCGCTTCTAATCATCAGAGAGAGAGAGAGGGAGAGAGAGAGAGAGAGAGAGAGAGAGAGGGAGGGAGAGAGGGGGGATAGAGAGAGAGGAAGAGAGAGAGAGAGAGAGGGGCTACTGGTGGTGAAACACAGATCGTCCACGTGCAAACACTCACAAAAGCAAACAGAGGTACTAACACTGTTTGAACTGGCACTGCATGTGTGTGTGTGTGTGTGTGATGCATGGCTCAGCAAGGCAGTGTGTTTGTCAGTCATATCACAGAGAGCACAGCTGTCCCAAACCTGCCAGCGTCACCTGACATCTTCATCCGGGCAGCCTCCACCCGAAACCCTCCACCCATCCCAGTCACCTTGATCAGGAGGGAGATCACATATCAGGTCTGTATCTCAGTGCATGTTGATACTGCACACACACACACACACACACACACACACACACAGATCCAAAATAATCCCCAAAGACTCAAAGTGTGACTCGACTTCATCCTGTAAACTGGGCTTGTAGACAATATGTCTATTGAGAAGTTACAGTTTAGTGGCAAATTTAACAGTTGAATAGTTTGAAAGATTTCATCCTCCTCTAAATACACAAGGTAACAACAACAGCAAATCACACAATCCCTTAAATCTGAGCTGCTTCGTGCAGTGGATGGTCGCCTACAGCCAGCCCACTTACTACACTCTGATCTGACACACTCAGACAGAGGGAGTCATCAGGGACTGTAGGGATCAGCCTTCAACCAGTCATCCAGACCACTTCTTTAAAGACCCCCTCCCATGTAAATCCAGTGTTTTATTGAGGCAATGACAGTCTCATAAACACAGATTCAGACAGCCAGGGTTTCATATGTCACAAACCTGAGGAACCAATTCTGTCAGCTTGTAAATACACCTGAAACCTTGTCAGTAGAGAGAGAGAGGGAGTTAGCATTAGCACATCCGCTAATGCTGTGTCAGCCACTGCCAGTCACAAGCTAAAAAACAGCATAAACAAATACAAGATGCTAACTGTGCTAACGGTTCTGATCCGTCTGCTAGTCTCTGGTTCTGGTCTCAGACTCCTCCTCTGAGTCTGGGTCTGACTGAGGCTCAAACATGTGGCTGAGTCTCTCTGATGTTTCCTCCTCTCACCATCTTGATGCTCTCTGCTCTTTCACCTGTCCACCTGGAGCCAGCAGGTGGTGGGCGGGGCTCAAGGCCTGATCCAGGTTTCTCAATCAGGAAATGAGATTCAGACCCAGTTTTTTATTTTTCACTTTTTATGTGTGAAAACCAAGTGAAACAAAACATGAATCACAGCAGAAGATTTAAAACATGTCTGGAGGAAGTTCAAGGCTTCAAACTGAGTGACTCTATGAGGGTTTGACTGTGAATGGAACTGGTGAAAATTATACAGCATTTGCTCTTTAACAATAAACATGCATTTCGAAATAAGATAAAGTTTAGCATTAGTTCAGGCACGGAAGTTATTTTAAAGTCACATGTTCCATAAACCCTCCAACCACACACCGTACGTCCACGACCGCTCCCTCACACCAGCCCCATACGAACATCTGACGCTCAGTCAGTCTGCACACGACAACACTGAGGTCTGCATCCCGCCACCTGCTCTCAGAAATTTCATTCCCTCCACCTCGCCAGCCTGCGTCTGTATTAGCATTTAGATGTGCTCTATGTAACTTTGAGTGTTTCTTATAATGTCTTCAGGTTCATTAAACGTTGTGTATCTCGTCGTGTAACTTGCTCTGATTTGTTCCAGAGCCACAACACCAAACTGAAACGCATAATGTTGCAACACATGGTTGAAACCTGCGCACTGGATGACTGTATGTTAAAATGAACTCAGTGTTGGTCCGTAGCCGCAGAAGAAGAAGAACAGCTCAGATTTCAAAATCAGCCCGACCGAGCGTTGACTTAAACAGAAAAGGGTCTGTGCATGGTGCTGAATAAAAAGCTGCAGGGGGGGAGAGGCAGGTGTATCATCATTATTTATCAGCACCTTATGACTTCTCTCACACACCTGGGTTCACGTATGAGAGAGCTGCAGGCACACACACACACACATGCAGCACTGTGCACTGCAACAAAGCGTTAACACATTCCTGCACAGAAACATTTCTGCAGGCACACAACAACCGGACACATTTTGAAAGATAATTATAAAAGTTGATGTTGGGAAACTTCTCTTGCACACAGTTGACTGCTATTAAATCACTGATCAGCCGCCTGCTGAGCACAGCAGCCCTTGAATCTGCTAAAACAAGTCAGGCCTGTGAAGCGGTACAGTTGGATTCCCACTCCAGAGCAGACGTTAATTACACTGGATCCCTCTAATAGAGTCACGCCGCACCAATTAAAGACAACAGAGACACAGCGCGGACGTACAGAGCTCATTACTCACGCAAACACCACAGTTCTCACGGGACAAAGAGATTAATGGCACTCTTCTTATACAGCGCATACATATGGTTCATGTGACGACGGGGAAAACACAAGCACGGGATGCCTTTGCAGAGAAAACAATAAAAGAGAAAGAGAATCTTTTTTCAGTGGAGGGGCAGGACAACACACATTTCAATTTCAGAGAATCTCAAAGATTCTTGGGGGTGATCGCACAAAGGCGTTGTGAGGGAGGGTGTGGGCGGGAGGAAGATGAAGAGGCAACGGAGGGCGAGGAGGGAACAAAAGGAAGAGTTGAAAGAAACAGCAGAAGCACAGAGGATGAGAGGGAGACGTATTCTTGAAAATTGCATGCGTATCATTTTCCTGTTGCATCTCTCTTTAAAGCACAAGTAAGACACTGTGGTGATAATTGCATCCACGCTCTTGCTGTCAGAGTTTCTGCTCTCCCTGAATATCGCCTCATTGCCTTCTTCTTCCTGTCCGTCCGCCTCTGAAATAGCAGTTGACATGCGGTCACTGAGTGGAGGCCTGCTGTTGCGAAGACAGAGCAGAAATCACAATCAGGTCCCGAGACGGGGGAAAACATCTCTCCCCTCTCACTGAAGGCCTTTCAGTCGACTGAGGCTGTTTGTTCCTCTGACAGGCTGTAATTCAGTTTTAGGACAGAAAAGCCTGACACTGCTGCTCAGCAGCAAACTTTCTCTTTCTTACTTCAGATAGTATTTCTCTTAGGATTAGATGAATCCACCCGGTCATTCGAAGCGCTGTTTGTCCGTGCGACCTCTCATCGGGGTCACTGACTTCCTCTGGCCTGTGCGTGTGCAGGCTGCGTTCAACAGCCTGGCTATAAAAGGCAAAGCAGAGGCCATAGAGGGATTAGGACCTCAGCGTCACTTCTGTTTCCCATTAAAAGTCTTATCTGCACCACAGAGACCCCTGTGTGTCCAACCAGCCGTATATAATTCTACATCAAATCTGTAAATCTGTCAAAAACCATCATGGTGCCAATTTTCTTTTATTCATTGTGGGGCTATATTTTATGAGAATAATGTCGATGCCCTAGTTTTAATCTATTTTATTTTGCATTATATCCTTTATTACTGTTTTATTCATGTGCTTTATTAATAAAACACCAACTTATATGACTATTCTTTTCTTCTCTCCTTCAGGGACCAGTGAAGCTCTTCCTGACTGCAAAGATTCTGTGGATATGACTATTCTGTTTAATTATATTTTAATTCTTTTGAACTTTACCAATAAAAATCATAAAAAATTAATAAAATATGAATAAAAAAATGAAAAGGAAGGATCCATTGGCAAATAAGTGAGAAATCTCACCATATGAAAATGTATAAAAATGGCAAATTTCACATGTGTAATAATAAGACTAAGATTTTTACTGTTAGTTTCATGGGAGTAAATACAGTTTCTCTAATGGGAAATAAGCCATGTGTTTGTGTTCACTGCTGCAGTGAACTGTTAGGACCATGTTTGATGACATCATGTCACATGGGCACAGAGAGCAATGTTTAGTCTCCTCACAACTACAGCTACAGCTGCTGTTGCTGGTGTCACAGGGTCAGGCCGACTACTACTATTAAACACAAAGGACAGCTGAGGCTGAGAGTAATATGCTTACATTTACAGGTATTTCTTTATAGACCAAAGTATTGAGCCAGTTTGATTTATCTAGATGAGAAGTTAAAGCTCCATCCAGTGTAAAGGTCTCTGTCCGTGTGTAGTGTGATTATAGATCAGGTCTAGGTTCTATATATATATTCTATATATCAGGACTTCTGGAACTTTGTGATGTCACAACAAAGCCCACCAAGCCCCGCCCACCTAGACCCACCGTCCAACACTTGCAGGATTTCTGTGTTTACCTGAAATCTGCTATATTTTTATTGGATCGTTCAGAAAACAGTGAGCCAATCAGAAGAGAGGCTCAGAGCCTCCTCTCTTCTGATTGGCTCACTGACCTGTTGTTACTAGAGCTCCAGAGAACCACAAATATATCTTTTTATGAATCAATACTTCAAATAAAACGCAGAAGAAGAAAATGTGGAGCTTATTACAGTTCCTCCTGAGGGGACTAAGTGTCTTATTTTCAAGCTGCCACTATATTCAGAATTAATGTTTGTTGATGGCAGTGGGGAAAACATCAAAACAGAACACAAATATTACCAAAAATAAATCAGATCTCCTTTAGAGAAAAAAAATAAATCTCTTCTGAGTTTCCGTGCTGCGGCAGAGTTGAATATTGTGAGTCCATGCAGATGTGTGCTGGCTGTGTGTGTGCTCCTGCTCTCCCCTGTGTGCGGTGACAGATTGAGGGTGCTGGGACACTCTGGGGACCGATGACGTCTCCTGCTCCCGTTGCTCCTGCTGAACGTCTGCTGCCCTCTCAGATACAGGCTGCGCTCTGCCACCGGCAACAGGGGGGAAAAAGGAGGCGGCACGGGTTTGCAAAATGTTACACTCACCCTCTTTTCTCTCCGTCTGTCTGCTTTAGTTTCCCTCATTTGTCTCTCTTATTTGTCTTCTCACAAGAGACGACTTGTATCACATAGATGTCCCCTGTCTGAGAAGCTTTGCTCCCCGGCTTTAAATTGCTTCTTTGTGACAGAGAGAAAGAGGAGCAATTTGCAGCCACTCTCCCCACCTCATCGCAAGAGGTGCAAAAAAAAAAAGGAAGACTTGCAAGTAACTGACTTTTTTCACAAAATGTGCATTCTGTCATAAAATCTACAGCGTGGAGCTGGATGTCTAATCTTGGATCTTGAAGCAAGATTCACACAATCCTGGCAACTCATGGATTCAAATCCAGATGATGAGTTTTGATTTCATTCATCAGAAATTCCAAAGAAATGATGTTAAGAAAAGCTCTGAAGATGAGCACTATTCAGCCGCATTAGTCTGACGAGTAAACAATGACAGCCTGGGTTTCTCAAACTCTGCCAAAAATATACTTTTCTCTTCATACTTCCCGTCTCCCTGACATGCTTTAGTTAGAAGTTGTGAGCCAGGGGAATTCCAGCCATGATGAAAGAGTGCAGCTAACTCCAGAGTAAACAGGGTTAGACCGAACCAAGAGACCCGAGAGACAAGAGAAATCATTAATGCATCAAAGGCTGTCAAAAGAATACAGTCTGGAAGTCTGAAAGTGTAAACACAGCAGATGGTGAGCATCTCATCCTTGGATGGGCGATTCAGCCCCGCTGACACAGTATTAGCCCCCACTGAGGTTGTTTGTATCTGCCTGTCAGTGAGAGGGGATAATGGGCAAAATAGCTGCACGGATTATGAGATTAGGCTGTGAAGTCTCGACAACAAGAACTGTGATTAATAGAAACTCAACACCTCATCACAAAAGAAAAATCATTATAACTGTTACTAGACTCATCGTCCCTGAAGGAAAACGCTGCTTCATACGACTTGTGTTTTATCGTTGTAGTTTCGACCGTCATGTCCGTCGCTTCTGATAAAACTGAGCTCACTGCTGAAATCTGGGAAAAACATCTCTGTGCACAGGCACAGGAACGTGTTCCCATTGGGGGGAGCTGCTCAGCATATGTGCGCACTCACACACACACACACACACACACACACACACACAAAAACAGATGCAGACATTTAAATCTGCAACAAACTCAGCTGCTGATTTGGTTCAAATAAAAATATATAAAACTATCAGACACAATAACATATAATCTGACATCTCCTTCCTTTGTGGTGTTTACTGAATATCTTGTCAGTGATGCGTCATATTCGACCTATCTAACAGTCTACTCTCACACACCTGTGTCATGTGGTGCAGAAGAAGACGAAGAAGAAGAAGCTAAACTATAGACTGTTCAAACACATTTGATACTCAGGAGAGAATTATAATATAAAAGAATTCATCAGCAGTCTTTCTACGCATTCTGGATTTATGAATTGAACACACTTGAACCTCATGGATTTACTGAAACACAAGATTTTGGTTCTTTAGTGTGAGGTGAATATTCTCAGTCATGGAGCGAGAGACAGGATGCAGCATGAGGTGAGAGGGACAGGTGCATGTTCTGAAAGCGTCAGAGTTATCTTCACACACCAACATGACATAACAACATATCCAAGGATATCATTATCTCCAAGAAGAAGAAAAAAGATGCACCTTGTATCTCCAGAACCCGAGAATGGTCACGTTTTTAAGTTTTCTTCAAAGTGATCCAGTTCTCAAGGGTACGGTGCAAACAGCAGCTGCTAAAAGCTAATTCAGCAAACTTTTAATGATGCCAGTTTGCCAAAATGTGTGGGCTAAAAAAGCAGGCGTCAAGTTGGGGTCATGGGGGCTGCAGCTGTGAGGTTTGTCTGAGTGTCAGACTTTGAAAACACCTGATTTAAGGTTAAGAAATGTGTGTTTCTGCACCATTACTCTGCTACGCGTCGCATCAGTTTGTAACAGCATGAAGCAGCAACATCAGGACAATAAGGTAGATGTTCACCCATCAGGTCTAATACTAGGAGAGAACAGTGTTTTTAACACCAACAGGAATTATGTGGAAAATTACAAAAACTTTATGGAAGATTCAAAAGATATGGGTGGTTGTGGTTGCAGCAGTCAGACCTCAGGACACAGAGGAGAGGTTTGTTTGGGAGAGAGTATCCGCAGACATGACTGAACACAGAGCAGTGTTTTGTCAAAGAGGCGTTTGGTGAACATTTAGTTTCCCTGTGACGACCGAGCCGGTGTCCACAGCAAAAACTACACAATCAAAGAGACAAAAGAGGGTGTGGTTGAGAAATATGTCTGGCAGAGTGATCCCATCTTATTCATACTTCACTTCCTGCCTGG